>NW_010112550.1:0-4129 GCF_000699245.1 Pterocles gutturalis | reverse complement strand
CAGCAGGACCAGGTCTCTACCCTAGGAATGCCTCTTAGATATTAATAACAGGGCATTTCATAAACCAACAGCCTAAGCAGGGTACATGAATTCAGACTCTAGACACAGCAGTCAAATTCATTCTTGACACAATTTAATATCCTGGAGCTGCTTCTGGACCGTTACAGATTTCCTAGCATACCTAACACAGAAGAAAAGAAAGATGTTTGGGTACCTTTTTTTCTATTTGTTTATGATAATTTCCTCTCTGAGGCCCACAGCTTTGTTTCAATGGGTACTCCAGGCTGCTGCCATAGGTGAACCTCTCAGTCTCAGACAGCAGGAGGATGCCCCAACTATAACTTTCAAAAGTTCCAGTATCAAGCTATTCAATACCTTCCTAAACTGTAGATGGCCTAGCAAACATTGAACACTTGTCTAATGCCAAGATCCATGGGGTCACACAATGAGGTTTCCAAAGAGAGGTGTTCCCTCTCCACCCACTGCATCCTTCAAAAAGCATTCAGAAAGAGACAGAGCTTTATAGGCAAGTATCTCCTCCACCTTCCCTTGAAGGGAAGTATGACATGCAGACAACTTCCACCCAGTTTCATTTCCTACTGGCTGGGATTCAGTAACTGAAGCACAAAATTTGGTAAAAGGGTAGCCAGTGGCTGGTCACAGCACAACAGACAGGAACGTTTTGTACTCAATTCATCACTGTTCCTCACTGAGCTACAACACTTAGAAGATACCGGTGGGTCAGCCTGAACACCTAAGAAGTGTTGCCTTTTGCAGCAGCACAACCCAGAAAGTCTCTCTCACCTCTGACATTCAACACTCATCAGAAGGCTACCCTCTCAACTGGCAAAATAAGTCAATTTACTGAATACAACTACCCCTATAACCAGTTTTGTGACCTCTTTTGTCAGAAGGTGCAGCAGGTGCAACTCAGGGAATGTTTTGAACGAAAAACTTCTCCACTGAAGTCAACAGCAGGTGCAACTCAGGGAATGTTTTGAACAAAAAACTTCTCCACTGAAGTAGAAATTCAATGGCATGAGCTCTTCCAGCTTTTCTGCATTTGTTATGATCAGTTATATTACTGGATTGACAGTCCCTTGAATGCTACAGCTAGGACATGAGTGTTTCAGGTGGAAGCACTAGACTCAAGTCAACTGATTTCTAAAATACCCAACCCTCAATCTTCCGGGCAAAGTGCAGAGTTTATTTACCCAGGCTTCACTGAAACACATAAAATGTCAAAAAAAAAGAAAAAAATCAAAAGCCTCAACTCTTTCTAGGGTATGAGGCAATTTTGACTTCTCTGAAGCCTCTCCCCCATTTATCATTTGCTAGAAGTGTGTTTCTATGCAATAGCACATACAACTATGCAATCTGCTACACTTAATTTTTAGCATTAAAATGATGTCGCATACAGCCAAATGGTAACGAGCTCCACAGAGGAAAGGCATTTTTGGTCAGATGCAGGTATGTCAACTCCAAATTAACCCTGGCATGGCAAGCTCATTCTTCATTACCAGTGGCAATAGACTAGTAAAAAAGGCTATTAAAGAAAGTGAACTGTTTGCAGATCCACTACTCTAATTGCTTAAAATTTTTCCAAATACTTGGATAAATTTTCTTAATGCATTTTTACAGCATGCATTATTTGAGAAAGTAGCAGTTACCAGATGTAATGATAAAAACCAGACATCATACACAAATTAATTTGTTGCTCACAATTAGGACCAGTAAAACTTAAGATTTCACCATTTTGATCTTTGCCAAAGCTTTCTGGTTGATTTCGTGGCTTCTTAAAAAGTACTGAGAGTTTATAAAAAGCAGGTAGTGGCATTTTGCTTTAAAATTAAAAAGGAACAGGAGAACCACTTCCACATTATCCTTCTCAGACACTATTTTTAATACGCAGAGTCTTTTACAAATTTTTCAAAATCAGAAAAGACCAAAAACTTTCTCCTTCAAATTTGTAGCTGCATTTCTCCTTCATGTGGATTAACGCATTTGGTCTTCATCAGAAATACCAGCCTAGCAAACAGATTAAGCCCAAGATAAGCTGCCTAAATGGAAATTATGGAAGACCTTTCTACAGAAAATCATCAACTGTCCTATTTGCTACTGATTTTAATATCAGCAAACATGGACTTTGGAAACTTCCTTGGAAACTCAGACAATTAATAAGGCTTGTTTTGGACTCCCCTTTACATTTTCCTCTTTCAAAAACATACCATTCACTTGCAAACCTAAAAACACCCAACAGGATCACGTTTGAAGACAAAGCCAGAGCCACCAGCTCTCCCAGATACAACAGGAGACCTATCATATGCTGCCTCTTTATGCACCTGCCAGGAAGCATTTTCCATACTGGTGATGTTTGTTTACGTACAAGAACCATGCTCACAGACAAGATATAGCAGCTAGAAGACAAAGCCTCACTGTCTCAGTGTCCACAGTTGCTGAAGGAGTACAGCAGCCTCTGGATCTCTCCCCAACTACCATACGGTGATCTCCAGCCTTGCTGAGCCTCTTTACGGATGAGTCTAAGTCTATTACACCCTTAACCTCCACACTGTAAACCTTCCAGCCCTCCTTCCTGTTACATCTCTGTAATCGCCCACCAATGGCAGTTCAACTGTTCCGTTGCCACTCCTGCTCCAGTACCTCTTGTGTCCCTAATTTGTGTGTCTTTTCCTCTCTCCGGCTTCACTCTGCTCAACTATTAGTGGTTCCCCAACCACTGATCACTCTCACTTGCTGTACCACACTGAGATCAGTTTATACATTTTAAAAGCTGAGGACTGTTCCTTCACATTTTGTTTCCACACATATTTTTGAGTTCTAAATGAGATTTGGCCGTGTCCTGGAATAGCAAAACTACATTTTATCATTTGCCAAAATGCAAAATTTGCTGGTGAAGAGAAATAAAATACTCTTATGCATGCAACTCCGTTATTTAGTTTCCTTCTCTCCCCTTTATTTTTCTTACTAAAAATAAGTCTTCAAAAATGGCTTTGGAAGAGGTGGCTTTGTAAAAAGCCCTGGAATTTCTACGCCACTGTCTCAAGCTGTGTAAAAGCCTGGGCAATGTAAGTGCAACAGCTGGGATGCCAAAGAGCATGCAACAGGAGGGAACACCAAACCAAAGCAATTGCTAAACTTCAAGTCAAAACAAGAAGCCTTCTTCAGTCTGGCAGAGAACAACATTCAGTAGGTGTAACCAATGATGCTAGCAACATCACTGTTTTTATACTACTCAGGAAGAAGAGCTTTCTGAGTTTATAATTATAAGGAGCTTGCCTACATGCACAAATTTGTCTATATTTTACAGTGAGATTTTCTTTATAGAAGTTTATAACACAACTGTTTGACAAGAACAGAGAAGTTTTTGTGCAAAGCTCCTAGAAGATAATACTACTTTAACTCAGTTGAAGGTCCATTAATTTTTCTTAAAGGCCATGCAGCTTCTACTTTCCGCTAAGCAGTGGATCTGCTTAATTTCCAAACCAACAAACATCCTGTCCCCCAATTCTGAATATTTTTCTCTAACACTAAAATAAGAACTGATTAAAATCAATGAACAAGCTAGGATCAAAGCTGGAAGTCCACAACTCTCAGTTTATGTAACCACAATGTGACACCCTACATGTTGCATTGATAGTCAGACTAGTTATCCTCAGGATATTCACCTCCCTGAGCTGGCAGGCAGGGACAAAGAGCAGAATAACCTTCCCACAATCTAGGAGGAAGCAGTTAATGACCTGCTACACCACCTGGACACACACAGTCTATGGGACCAGATGGGATCCACCTGAGAGTACTGAGGGAGCTGGCAGGGGAGCTTGCCAAGCCACTCTCAGAGAAAAAAAAGCCACTCTCCATCATTTATCAGCAGTCCTGGCTAACAAGGGAGGTCCCAGAAGACTGGAAACTTGCCAATGTGACACCCGTCTACAAGAAGGGCCAAAAGGAGGACCCGGGGAACTACAGGCCTGTCAGCCTGACCCCTGTAGAAGATTATGGAACAGCTCATCTTGAGTGTCCTCAGATGGCATGTACAGGACAACCAGGGGATCAAGCCCAGCCAGCATCGGTTCTTGAAAGGACCAACCTGATCTCCTTCTATGACCAG
>NW_010112549.1:75333-75603 GCF_000699245.1 Pterocles gutturalis | reverse complement strand
TTGAGCCATTGACCACAACTCTTTTAGTGCAGCCGTCTTGCCAATTCCTTATCCAGTGAGTGGTCCTTCTGACAAATCAATGTCCCTCCAACTTAGAGTCAAAGGGAAGGTTCTCCCTCCCTCCCCATGGCAGGGCTGTCCTAAAATGAATTAGTCTGAGTACTTGGCAAATTTGAAGCCAGTTCATCCTGGAAATTGTGAGAAACTTGTCCATATTCAGTGATGATTAATTCAGATAAATTATTTCCCTAAGACCTAAGTGCTTCTGCT
>NW_010112549.1:30705-74750 GCF_000699245.1 Pterocles gutturalis | reverse complement strand
TCTCTGTATTGTCCCCAGGCTACCTGTCCTTGCTTCTACCTTCTGTATGCTTCCTTTTTTTGTTTGAGTTTGCTCAGGAGTTCCTTGTTCATCCATGCAGGCCTCCTGGCATTGTTGCCTGCCTTCCTCTTTGTTGGGATGCATCGCCCCTGAGCCTGGAGGAAGTGATCCTTGAAGATTAGCCAACTTTCCTGGGCCCCTCTTCCCTCCAGGGCTTTATCCCATGGGAGTCTTCCAAGCAAGTCCCTGAAGAGGCCAAAGTCCGCTCTTCTAAAGTCCAGGGTAGTGAGTTTGCTGTGCGCCCTCCTCACTGCCTTGAGGATCTTGAACTCCACCATCTCATGGTCGCTGCATCCCAGGCTGCCCTTAAGTTCCACATTCCCCACCAGCCCTTCCGTGTTGGTGAGAACAAGGTCCATCATAGCCCCTCTCCTGGTATTCCTTTTAACTTTCTTGTCTTCTTGAGTTTAGACCTTTAACATTACTTTTTGGGTTTTGTTTTTGGGATTTTTTTGGTGGTGTTTTTTTGTTTTTTTTTTTTTTGATGTGCAGAAAATGGAGAGAACGAGTAACTCATTGTATTATTGCAGTTTATATTATTGAAAAAAAATAGGTTTGCCCTTGACCCAAAGACAGACTAGCATATTCTAAGAAATGGACAGTTATCTCATTTTCCAACAATTCCTTAGCAGTATATGGATATTCTTAGACACTTAGACTCATTCATAGTGTGTGAATTTGGAATGCTGAGGCTGTGTCTGAAGACTTGAAAAATAACATAACCATAATCTTCATTTTCAATAAAACTAGTCAGACAGGAGGATGATTACCATTTGCAAACAGTAATGAAGTGACGAATTGATTTTATGATGGTATGATGGACAATACAATTTGAAAATTATCATTATCAACACCGCATATAGCTATTCTTAATCTATATTTTGAATATACCTTTGTTTAACCTAGGTAAAAAAGCTGCCTAAAACTCCTTTTGACATAGAACATAACAAGATAACAATCTCTGCAAAACTCATAACTCTCAGGGAAATTGTTAAGCAATTATAGCACAAAATATCAATGGCTATGATGTATTTTAAACACAATTATGGTAATAAAGTATAATCGAATATGTGCAAGCAGTAGCAATTACTAGTGCATATCATTAAGCCATCTGCTAATTAATCCAAAGCAATAATATGGTTTATTTAATAAGTTCCAGCATTTCTCTTTGAAGATGTGTACAGAAAAATAAGTAGTTTATGTCTGATGAACAGGAAACGATTCTATGAGACTCGAGCTTTACTGTAAAAACTTAGAACTGCTCAGATATTTTTATTTAATCGTTGTCACTACTTCAATAATTTTAAATATCACCAGGATGCTCGGAACAAAACCTGCAAGGGGAGAAAAAGACTGCAGGAGCTGCCTTTGAGTAGGAAACAGTTCGTAACAGACAACAAATCGATCACAGAAGAGAAGAGGCCATCTCCAAAGCCTGAAATGACAGGAGAAGCTCCTATTGATTTCAGGGTATTGCATATGGGATGAGAACACTCAGTACCAACAGATCTAAACTTGTTTAGTTTTACTACAGAATTCAGTAGATTTATGTAACTGCTCCATCTGGCTAAATACCTTGTAGATAGTGTCTGGTATTTCAAGTATCTATCAAACATTTTTCCTTCTCATCCTAAAGTTTGCTGCTACACATACAGAACATGTTTTGCTCTTATCCTCTCATGTGAATATGTCTTATCAGTTTCCTTATTTCCTCAGTGAAAAAAGTCCATTCTTCTAAGTACAAAAGCCTATCCTGCTGTAATGAAATAAAATATTTAAAGTATAATAAACTATAATTGTAACGTTCCCTAAAGATTTAGAAAACAACCTTCAAACTGTACATTAATACACCCTGTGCCAAGTCTGTTGACACAGCTTCATTTTCCTCTTAAAGAAGGAAAGATGTTACAATTTAGTGCTTTATGAGTTTTGTAGTGTTTGAACTATTGCTTCCATAAATACTAAATTAGCAATATTTGTTTCAAGAAGGGACAGCTTGTGCAAACCTTAGGGAGAAAGAGGATTAAGTGATGTTGCCATCAAACAAGATGACAGAAGGAAAGGGGGGCTGTGGGGAGGTGGGGGGTGGAGAAACAGTCAACTTCGTCAACTTCCATTTCTCTTGAAGGAAATACTGGAGGGATATATTAGTTGTCAAGTCAAAAGAAGAAAATATCATCTGATAGAAGGTTGTTGCTTGATCCACCAAATCCTCTGAAAGTCTGCAAAAGAAAGGATGGTGCAAGAAAAAATAATTTAAGATTTAAACCACTGTAAGGGTAGAAGCATTTCATATGGATTTTATTGGGCATTAAGATTAAATCAGGTAAGATAGAAACAGAAAAGGAGGGCTTGAGCTTTTAAGTTCCTTAATTTTTGAAAGAAAGGAAAAACATGACCTTGCATGTCTTCTTCATTTGGACAAGAGAGCCAGAACAGTCAGGGTTTCAGGCTGAATTTAAAGGAAAAAGCATATTGCAGCAGAAAAGGAGCTGATTTTGCATTCCTCATAGTGATACATACTTCTGCTGCCTGAAAGGGCAGGTTGTGGAGTGCCCAGCTTGTTACTTGCCACTGACAGCTTCTGAGAAGGGTACCACTCCTACGCACTATGTGACTCCAGCTGTTGTTTTTAAACCCACTCGATTTGATCTCAAGCATAAGGCAACCCTGACAGAGGCAGGGCTGCCATCCTACCACCCTGGCCTGGTCTATGGTGCCAGCCTGTGAAGCAGAGCTAGTCTGAGCGAAGCCCTCAGTGACCAGTTCACAGACCTTGCACTAACCAGGTGGGACTCTTGGATTCATCTTTTCATCTTCCTCAGCAACCTGGCTGCCACATGAAACTCCTTTCAACAGTTAGTCAGGCACAGAGACCAGCATGCACGTCTCCTATGGGTGCACAAGCCAACAACCACGATACAGGAGGCATGAGCCAAGCCAGGTCCTTGGAGGATGGCAATCTGGGGACAACTCGTAGTTGGCTTTGCAAGAGCAGCCTCTCTGCACTCCCACTAGTCTCCCTGCTCTCCCCCTTGCTCCTCACCAGGCAATGACTCACTTCCTGTAGCAGGCAGAATAACTGCACAGCAATGTGCCCAAGGTAGGACAACAGCCACACACTAGGTTTCCCTTTCTTTTCCTCTTTGTGAGTGAAAAATATGTTAATCCCCTTTATTTCTTTCACGTCTCACACAAGATGATGTAACGCAGTCACAGACAGAACATGTTCTATTAATGCACGACTTACACTTAAATACCTTTGTGTATGTGTATCCTTATTACTTAAACAAACAATTTTTTCCATCTGATCTTGAATGCGTCTATCTTTAACAAAAAGTAACAGATAACACAAGCTTAGAGATATCAAATGAGCTCACCACAGAAGAGTCAATGTAAGCTAGCAACTAAAGCAGGGAAAAAGAATGCTTTATACAACTGTAAGGAAAAGCATTTGTCCTTGTGAGTGGTAGAGGTTTAGGAATAATTAAAAAAATCTCAATCATTTGTTGTCTCAGTCAGAATAAATAATACCATTAAAAATATGATTTACTGCTTCTTGGGACTTAAAAAGACCTCAGCTTCCACAGTTCCTAGGGAAATCAAACAGGACATTTTTAAATTGCAGGTTACTAGACTAAAACAAAATATTGCCATTGGCACTGGATGCAAATCAAAAAAAGAGAGAGCTTTTTCATTAAATAAAGCTAAAATAGACAAAATATTAAGTGCAGCTCGAGTATGTTTATAGTTTTTCATGGCAAAATCTGCAGACTCATACAACTCAATCTATACATAGGAAATTTGTCAAGAATTTCATGCAACAGAAGGATTTCTTGAGGAGGCTGAGGTGGAGGAAAATCTTTTGTGTCATGAGCTGTTATTCAGACTTGAAAGCGTACAAGTTTGACAATTTTTAAAGCCTGGGATATTATGCCTGTCCAATGCTTCCACTCATCTCCTAGGCTGTTTGCTGTTTTCTGCACCTACGTCTGTAATAATAGCTTAGGCAAGTCAGATACAATATTCTGTCAGCCAGTCTCTAAAGTAAATATATGGATAAATAAGTGTTTGGGTTTCTTGGTTCCCTAATGGATGTAGGCACATGCAGGAGTCTCATGTTTCATATTTGTTTCCCACAGGAGTTCAAAAATAAATCTTGTGAACAGTGATTAAATTTTTGGGACCAGTTACTTCACAGTAGAGGTGAGCCAATATTATTATCTGGATTTAGAGGCTCAGCCATTTGGGGCACATTTAGGGCACATCTGGGGCTTGTGAGCAGGCTTTACACATTTCAAAGTGAACTCAGAATTTGGGTTTAAGTTTAGGCTTTTGTGTCAAGCCCTGCTCAGAGTGAGAAGGGAATGGTTTATTTGCATAGATGATTATGCTGATTACACTGCACAGTGATAGAGTAGTTACAAAAGAAGCTTTCGTGCCTCCCCTCAGCTTTCCTCTGCCTTCCTCATTTCGTCATTTCTCTTCCACTTTTAAAACATAACAGTGGACAAATACATTGTTTTTTCAAATTCTCCATAGACCCCAATATGCAGGCAAACACATTTATATGCAAATCAGTTATATTAAAAATGTTGTGTGCTATCTCCAAGACCCTATCAGAAATTAAGCATTTATGCATCAGCAGGTAAAACTCAGTTAAATATTCCAGTGATTTTTGTATTGTGACTGAAGTGAATTATGGAGAATTGTTGAGGGTGAGAAATGACCTTTAAGCTCATTAAGAATATTAGGGGCTGATTGTTACACAGCCTTCCAGGATTATAACTAATTGCTTCCAAAGCAACGCTAGTGCTTATGCATTTTTTTTTAATTAATCTTGTCATTTTACGAGTTCCTTATCCTTTGATTAAAACTTTTGTTCCCTTTTTCAATTAACATGCTTTTTTTCACGCTCATGTTTCTGCTTCTGTCCCATCATCCACGCTATGATTAAAGATGATGCATTATCAACATTAACGTATCATACATCATTTAACCCTCAAGACAGTTTTCCTGCCTTTTTAATGTGTCTTTTCCCCATTCTTTTTCCTTTTTGTTAAATGCTATGAATACATGAATTTTCAGTTTGGCCTTATTTCTCTCTGAAAAACAAACAAAAAAATTAGTCTATCACTTTTTTTCCTTTGCTGAATTATCACCACTGGCAATAAAAAGATAGGAACAGAAATCAGCTTTAAAAAGATTTTTTATGTGGTTGAAAAAGTCAGTCTGCATTATATGACAAGCATTTTACTTCATTTTGAAAATAATGGTTTATTTCCTTATTTTTACTTGACTTATAAATTCTCCAAAAAAATTAAATTAGAAGTTCAAGTCTCTTAAACTTGGTTGGATCTGCTTAGAGATAACTTGTAGCCCTCTGGTGTAACCCTGGGTGGAGGAGTCACACTGAATTTTGAGTGAGTTGGAGGAGGAAGAGAAAGCATAAACTGTGGGTGATGGGGTAAGCTGTGATGGTGCCCTGAAGTGCCTCTCAGGACCCACTAGAGGAAGGGCAATTCCAAGTTCAGGGCTGATGGAAATAAGTGTGCTGTCACCATCTTGATCCACCAACATTTGTGGGGAAGGAAGAAGCAAGCTTTTTCTCCTTTCTTGCATGCTGGGACGTGACTGGCACAAGAATCCCTCTTCCCACGTTGAATATTACCATATTCTGCCTGTATCCATAAAAAAAAAAAAAAAAAAAACCTGTGGGTACCACTTGAGCAGGAAAGCATTGCTTAGCATAAATGAATTTATAATTCCTCCTTGCCTGTGCTTGGTGAAACATGACAGGAGACAGCTCTGAAACAGCTTATAAAAGCTAATTCAGAAAGAGTCACCAGTATAGCACACTATTAACTGAATTTCAGTTATGAAAACAACCGAAAAACAAAGGAATAAATATTTGAAGATGTCTCAATGAAGAGAAAGAAGTGTACTCTATGGACCTTTAAAAAGCATAAATGCCTACGATCTACCCTGCAGAGAAAAAGATATTTGCAAAAAACACTTGCCATTAGAGCTGCAGGTTCTACAAACCTCTGGAAATACTGTAAATTTTATCTGGACTCATAAATATCAATTTTGATGCTATTTCACTGAGAACAACTTAATCTGATTTTAGATCTCTAGGTCAGATCCTTGATTTAAGAATACTAATACATAGAAAAGAAAACTTCTAGTTGTGATGATGAGCCATTGTGTTCACACTCTTTGCAACTGGGAACATCATCCTGCTGTGATGAGCAGGTCTTTGAAATTCTTGAAGTTTGTAGAAGAGACCTTCTCATCACACGTACTCAGTGTGTCAACCAGGAAAGATGCCCTCCTAGACTTGCTGTTTGTGAATAGAGAAGGACTTGTGGGGGATCTGACGGTGGGTGGCTGTCTTGGCCACAGTCGTTCTGAAATGGTTGAGTCTAAAATTTTCAGTGTAATAAGAAAAAAGGACAGCAGAGTTGCTACCCTGGACTTTAGGAGAGCAAACTTGAAGCTATTCAGGGAGCTATTTAGCAGAGGACCCTGGGAACCTGCATTTGAGGGCTTAAGGTTCCATGGGTGTTGGTCAGTTTTTAAGAACCACCCTTTAGAAGCACAGGAGGAGGCAATTCCACTGTGTCAAAAGTCAAGCAAGCAGGCCAGAAGATCAGCTTAGCTGAACAGGGAACTCCTCAAGGAGCTCAAGAGAAAAAAGAAATTGTGTGATCTCTGGAAGCAATGTCAGGCTTCTCAGGAAGAGTACAGAGCTGTGGTTCATATATGCAGGGAGAAGACACAAAAAGGACAAAGCTCAGAGTTGAAACTGGCCAGTGTTGTGTCAGGTAAGAAGGGCTTTTTAAATATGCTAATAGCAAGAGGAGGTCTAAAGAAAACATTGGACAGATACTTGTTGAAGATGGTCATCTGACTAATAGGGATGAAGAAAAAGCAGAGGCATTCAATGCTTTTTTTGCCTCAGTCTTTAATAATACTGGGCTGCCTGGTCAGCTGAGTCAGAGGACCATGAGTGTGGGAACAGTGACTTTCCATTTGTGGACACTGAAATTGTGAGGGACCAGCTGTATCAGCTGAATGTCCACAAGTCCATGGGGCCTGATGGGATTCATCCCAGAGCACTGGAGGAGCTAGGGAATGTTATAGCAGGACTCCTCTCAGTCATCTACCAAAGGTCTTGGAAGTCTAGGTTGGTCCCTGATTACTGGAAGCCAGACAATGTTATTCCAATGTACAAAAAGGGTGTGGGGACGACCCAGGGAACTAAAGACCTGTTAGTCGAACCTCAGTTCCTGGAAAAATTATGGAGAAGATCATGCTGGGTACTATTGAAAGGCATTTAAAGAATAATGCAATCATCAGGGACGGTCAAAAAACATCAATCCTGTCTGAGAAAATGCTTTAACAGAAGTGTTTGCCCTTGAATCTGAAGAAATCCACATCTGCCCTGATCTCAAATGCTCTCCTGGGCCATTGCCAGTTAAATCAGGATTCTGAGTCTGGTACTTGGTCTGGTCCTGTAAAGCAGTTCTTACATCACAGTCTAACTTTTAGAATTTAACTCAGTCTAATTACTATCTCTGTTTTTGTCAGCTTAAACAAAGGGTTTAGCGGGACCAGGGTCTGATAATTAACAAGATTTGTAACTGGGCTTAATGTTTTCTTAAGGGTTGCAATCAAAATGGCCAAGTGTCCTGGAGAATCCTATAGCTTGGACACCATGCATTATAAGAAGTTAAATTTTATGAAGTGCCTTTGGTTAAATTTTATTGTTGGGAAAATAAGCCATAATATTCAGCTTTGTTACTAGGTATTTTGTACAGGGACGCATAATTGTTCAAAAGTAAGCAAGATTTTGGGGTGCCTAGCTTCCATGCCTAGCTTCCCCCTAAAACAACACTTCATTGTAGAAATAGAGTTATATATATCCTACCAAATCAACTTTCAATTAGTCAGAAAGAGGAACTTGTTTCCTCACTGGAGTGAGAGTAAAATCAACTGTTTTCTTCTGCAGCATCTGCTATTATTCCCCTCTATGTCCTCACTTCATCAAAAGAAAGCATTTAAAATAGATAGTCTTTTATTATATTTTCTAGATATATGTTTCGGCGTAGTAGGTATGAGTGCTTAAAAAACATGATTCATATTAAAATTATATTTGTTGTATGACATCCAGCAATTCCTTCAGCTGAAGGAATGCTGCAAAGGGGTGTTGAAGGGAGTATTTACCCCATACCGAGAACTCCAGCAGGACTAAAATAAGTTACAAATGGCTCAGGAATCTGTGAATTCTGTTTTTCTCAAATACCACTACTCAAGGTGAAACTCTGAAGGCATATTTCAGTCTCTCTGAGCATACCTTTTCTATTTGCCAATAGTGAATTCCACATTTTGGCCTTGTTTTTGCATCCTCATTAAATTCTTTTGTAATCCATTCATGTCCTCCAAATATCAACTTTAAAAATCCTTCTGCTTTTGTAATCTATAAATTTTTATGCACTCCATATCAAATCTATTTCTAAATCCCTAATATGAATGTTAAATACAAAATAGCTCCAGGCAGCCTTGTCTGCCATATTCTGCCAGGAGGATCCTTTATCATTTATTATGACCCTTCAGGGGCCTGCTTACTACCCATTATTAATCCATTTTCCCTGACCAGTCTTCATATCTCCCTCATGACTTTCCTTACTAGTTTCTTATGATCTATGTTTGGAAAATTGCTGCTAATATATATGCAAATCCACTTCACGCTGTTAACCTGTTAACCATATAAGATAAAGATCACATTAGTCTCTATGATATGTTTCCAGTTTCATGCTGACACCAGCTAACAACTCCTCGCCTTTGAATACCTTACTATATTCTTTAAGGTATGAAAACGCTGTCCCAACTCAGACAGTATTAAATGGTGGCAATATCTGCTTTCTTAGCCTTTGCCAAAACAACAGGATTGGTCATCTAGTTTTTGGTAACAGGATGATTTCTTGTTATTCAAAATGGAAGACTGGAGACTTCTCCCAGGCAGCTCAAGTAATTCCTTCTCTAAACCGAAGTGATTTCACCTTCCATGTTTCTCAACTGCATCATACTTTCTAACCTGCTGTGGTTGCTGCTTATACCACCACGTTCTAGGAAACAATAAGGATCAACGAACTGTTCGCCCTCTCTCAACAACTGCAGAGATCAGACATGAGAAGTAGGTGTTTAATTATCCTGCCATTATCCCATCACCTCAAAATAATTGCTTTATCATTTTAGTGGTGAATTGTAAGTCCTCGCTTCTTACAAATACGCATTACTCTTATATCCTCTGTTAGTTACGTTGGCTTTCAACATCTTCAAAAGCACTGTATAGAGTGTAAAGAGAATAGACATATCAACTGCTTTGGGATGTTCAGGAATTTAAAATCCAGTTCTGAATTAATGCAGAATAAAGACTTTACTCTTATTATTGAAGCAATGGCCAACACTCCTTAGCTAAGGTTAAGGTACAGCTGCACAGCTACAGAGTTGTTTGGGGAGTTTAGGATTTTACAGTGAGAAAAAGGAAGCAGGCAGCAGCTGGAACAGGTTGGTCCTTGCTGGAAGACATCAGCAAGAGTCAGCTGCACCATGTCAAGTGCCACAGGGCCACACAGCCCAGGGTACAATGCCACAGTAGCTAGAGGGGGAGAGGATATGTGCAGGTGCAAGAATGGGGGGGGCCTTTCCATGGAATGGGGAAAAGGTATGTTCCTTCCTTCAAGCCCATGGGAGATTTTCTTTAGATTAAGACAGCTCAAGACTCGATGGGCAACTGAGCAGCAGACTCTCAGGGTGATGTGGCCCTTGGAAGAGGGAAAGGAATGGCTAAATGCACAGCCCCTCTCGGTCCAAAGCCGATAAGGATGTGAAGAATTCTCTACAGTGAGTGGATGTGTGTATGATTTACCCCCACTTCCTCTTCCCATATATAATTACAGTACCTCTTTCTGGTACTATAACATATGCCTACATGAAGTATAGTGCAGCTGTTATTCTAAAAAGAAAAGCTGTTTAACTGGGTAATTAGACAGAATATTGTTTCTATCACTTATAGATGCTTTTTTAATATTTGAGGGAAATTAAGGCAAGTCACAATACATGTAATCTCAAGCCAAAGCGGTGCATACTTACTCTCTAGTAAGAAAAGCTGGCTGATTTTTTTAGAACTTATTGAAATTTCAGGAGTTAACCATCTTGTTTGAAGACTGTGAATTCTGGCAGAAGCTATGCTTGGGTAAGCAGGCAGCAGCTTATTGAACTAAAACATAAAAAGGAAACACTCAAGAGGTGGAAAAAGATACAAGCAACAACAACAACAAAAAAAAGAGTAAAAAAGCATTGCCTGGATATTAGGGATGAAACCAAAGCAGCTAGAGCCTGTCTAGAGCTAAGATGGGTGAGGGACATTTAGCACATCAATAAGGGACTTTATAGTCATACTGTTTACAGAAGGAAACTCAGGGAAAAAATACGGATTCACTGATGGCTAGAGGGAACAACCATGAAAACTGTGGAAAATACTGAAGCACTGAATGCCTACTTATACTGGTAAGCAAAGCCTCCTCCCAGACCTCTGTGTTTACCAGCACAGTTTGAGAAGAGGGAATACAGAAAGGAGTAGGGGAACAGCAGATTAGGGACTCCTTAGAGAAGCTGAATTCACTGTGATCCATGGACATAATGGGATTCGTATAAGAACACTGGCAGAACTTGTAGATGTGACAATGATTTTATTATTGTCATCTGTAAAAAACAGTGGCAAACAGGCCAGGTCTCTTTTAAGTGGAAAAAGCTAAAGCTATGCTTGTTTTCCAAAAAAATGAGATGGAGGACCCAGGGAGCAATGGGCCAGTCAGCCTTGCTTCAGTCTGTGGAAGAATTGTGGAGCACGTCTTCTTGAAATCCATTTCCAAGTGTATGAAGCACAAGAAAGTAATTAGGAATAGTCAACAGAGATTTACCAAGGGCAAGTCTTGTTTAACCAACCTGATGGCCTTCTGTAGAAAAAAATTGCCTGTGTGGATAAGGAGAGAGTGGTGATTTTGATAAATATTGATTTCAAAGAGGCTTTTGACACTATCTCACAGTCTACGTTGTTCATTGTCCTCATCAGTAACCTAGATGGTGACACAAAGCACTCCCAGCAAATTCACAGATTAGGGGTAGTGACTGCCACAATGAATGGCAGAGTTGCAACCTAGAGAAACCTTGGGAAATTTGAGAACTGGGCCAACAGACACCTCATGAAGTTCACCAAGAAGTACAAAGGCCTGCACCCAATATGGGAATTCCCATGTATTGGTACAGGCTGAAACACAATGGGCTGGCCAGCAGCCCTGCTGAAAAGGAGCTGAAATACCCCACTGAAAAGGTCACTATAGTGGACACCTGGGTGAATATGAGCCAAGAACATGCTCTTATCACACATAAAGCAAACCGTGAAATGGATTTCATTAGTGGGGTTATGGCTAGGAGACTGAAGAAAATTAGTATCCCCTTCTACTTGATCCTGGTGAAGTCACCTCTGCATCACTGCGTTCAGTTTACATTGTCCCACTTCAAAACACATGGTGGGGAAACTGGAGAGTGTTCACCAGTGGGTTACTGACACAATCAGGGACCTAGGACATGTGACCTACAGAGGTAGTCTGAAGGAATTGGTTTTATTTATTCTGTTGAAGAGGAGGCTAAGGTTGCAGCCTACAAACTTGAAGGGTAGTTACAAATATAGTGGAGCCAATGTATTCTTGGGAGTGCCAGACGGTACAGTGAGGTTCTGTGCTCACAAATTGTGGCTTGGTAGGTTCAGTCTGAATATTTAGGAAAACGTGCTTGACCAGGAAAGTGGTGCAAGACTGGAACAGGGGCCTAGAGAGGTGATGGCCTCTTCTTCCTTGGAGGTTTTCAAGACTTGACCGAACAAAGCCAGGGCTTACTGATGTTTGGAAGAGCTACTAATTTGAGTGGGAGGCTAGACTAGGACACTTCTAGAGATACCTTTCAGCCAACATTCCGCTATGGAAATTGCTCATGGCTATGACTTTTAGTAAGTATATTACAAGAAGCTGAAATATAATAAAAACAGGGATCTCTAGATTACCCAGATACACAACTTCTGCTCTCCTCAAGTTGCAGAGTAGTTTTGGGGGCCTGAAAATCTGAAGAGATCATGGAAGATGGGTCCTTGCTGTAGTATGGCCCCAACTTAAAAGAAACAGATTGGAAGTCTTGGCCTCATTCAAGCAAATGGCAAAAACTCCCTTTTAAAAATATGTTTGTAAAAACATATAAAAATAAATCTAACAGAAAAAGGAGAAACTAAAAGGTAACAAGATGTGGTAAGACATTTTCCCTGTTTGTACGCAGAAAAAGACAACTTCAAATATTGTCTGCATTTTTCTGAATACGAAAGAAAGATACAGAGCATGTACCCCATGTAATAAGGTCTTGGCCATCTGTACAGTATGTGAATGGAAAATGACAGGTGGTAGACAGAAACTCTCTCCTGGCAGATGAAGATTTAACTTCAGTTGTTCCCTCTTACATCGTTACTGCTGGTGATGACAATAACCCTCCGTTGATGCAAAGCTGTCGGTGTTCAGGGAACTGCAGCATGTTGTAGCACCTTTCCAGAGTGAGTATGGTTTGCTCACCTCACAGCAATTTACCTGTGTTCTTTAATCCTTCACAGAGCAGACTCAAAATTATTGTCTTTGTTCTGAGTGCAGTCAGTGCTTCAAGTGAGTGGATGTGCAAATATACATCTGCAGTGTATGTGGAGGAAGTTGTGCTAATATCTAGACACACTGTATAACAGCAACCGAAGTAGATGAGAAAAGGGAAAATTATCTCATGTGGAGATTTGTCATATGGTGGCTGGATTAACTGAATTTCCTAAACTACCTCAAGAACTGCAACTTTATGCTGCAGGTTAGACTTGCAACACAGACCCTGAGTGTCATATTTCCAGTGGACATCTCTGAGACCAGGTTACCAAGGACAGATTTGTGATACAGTCTCAGCCTGAGGCCAAGTTTTCCAGAAAGCAAACCACCAGATATTTTCAAGGTGGTCAATGTGTTGAGTGCTGACTTATTCTGAAAATGACTATGGATGAAATAATCAATAGTGAATACAAGATGAGGACCCTATCACATCAAAAAGTACTGTTCACCAGCGATCAAATCTCACTGCAACTGCATTCAAATTGTGTGACTCATCATGAGGCAAACTGTTGTAAGGATGAAATCACTGGGAGCTTGTCAGGCCTCAATTGGATTCAAACATTCTACTGGGAAGGACAAAGTTGCTACAATCCTGAATTTACAATGTTGCCATCAACAACAGTGAGACAACTACTATTGTAACATCACCTCTGGGGAATAAAAATGTAAGCGTATCTCAATCATGCTGTTTAGATTTAAAAAGGGAGTAAAGACATGAAATACGGAAATATCTAGATGTCTCTACGACATTACTGGTATTTGGTGAGTAATATTAGTCTAAGGACCAAATTCAGATGAAGAAAAAAACCTGTCTTCCAAATGGTACTTAAATAAAGGCATAACTAGGTCCTGAATCGGGTGTTATTTACAGGGATATTGACTGGCAGACACATTTGCTTTCTTTGTCTGTGGGACTGTCAGGAGGCAGACCAGAAGAAAATCAGAAGTCACACATCACACTTCTGGTCTGCCTCCACTGTCGTTCCCCAAAATGACCTCCAAAGCAGTTGCCAAACCCAGCAGGATACTCAAGATATGTGGACTTTAAAATATGTTAAGACCAAAAGTTACATCAGTACAATGCACGAAGGTAATAAAGTTGGCGAACAATCCATGTTCTACACAAGGATTTCCCGCCTTTAGGATTTGTTTCGGACCCAATGAAAAATGGAGCTGTGATGCCTCCTACTGGTTGTGTCTTGTGTCTATTAGTCTTATCTGCCGTGTCTCAGGGAAGTTGCCCTTAGATCTTTGAAATATGAGTACTGACGTAATGTTGGTAAAGACTGCCTCACATAAGGCTTCTGATATGAAGACTAGGAGCTATTTAAATTTAAAAGCAACTGAAAGAGATGAAAGCAGTAA
Source organism: Pterocles gutturalis (assembly GCF_000699245.1). Lineage (NCBI taxonomy): Eukaryota > Metazoa > Chordata > Aves > Pterocliformes > Pteroclidae > Pterocles > Pterocles gutturalis. Next base: position 60,573 of record NW_010112549.1, on the reverse strand, counting down.
GTGACTCACAAATACATGTCCAACAGGAACCATGCATGCATTTTATCTTACAATTCCGCTTACTGAAAGGATAAGGATATTTTTTGACAGGTTATTTCATTTGATGTTATAACAAAACAGAATACACTTTTTACATTGATATTACTCTAACATCCAAAAAGGTTCTTTGATTCAAATGTTGATCTGATTCAAAACTAACAAAGCACGATCACAAGAATAATTCATTTTTATGGTTCTGCTGCTTTTCCACAGGCTGAAAATTGTACCAGACACAATTTTAAATTGCTCTTGGGACGAGGAGCCTGATAAGTCATTATGCTTGTAGCAAGAATTTATATATCAGTGCTATTGCACATATGTAGACTTATACAATCTAGAGAGGAAACTACAAATCAACATGTTTGAAATATTTAACAAAATATGTCTCTTATGATTTAGGAAAAAATCAGTGTTAGCTTGGTTGTTAAAATTATAGCTTTTAATAAAAGTATTGATATAATAATTGCAACAGCACTGTTTGTCTGGATGTTGGTGGAGCTCCCCCTTTGGCCACTGTGTTAGACAGCAGCATCCCTGAATAGGTACCTCACAAGTTTTCCGTTTTCTGAAAACTCCGGGCATGATCACTGATTTGGTATTGCTAGACACATTCTCGGACTGTTCATTCTCAGCCCAGCAGTGATCCACCACTCTGTCCTATAATTTAAACACACTCTCTTCAACAGTTCCAAGCACTCCTCTCTGCAAATTCTCTCCTCAAAGATACTTTTCATTCAGATGGACTTACTTAACACAGGTCAGAACATGATCGTTAAATTTAACCTGGGACTACTTGTCCCTGAGGAAAACACAAGAGAGCCATTGTGGACAATCCTACATTCACATTTAGCTAAATGTGTAGCATGAAATAGAAACTATATGGCAACCATATAGACAGGTTGAAGAGCTTTTCGATCACTGTAGCCTTAAAAAGTAGAATTACTATGCAATAATTTTTGCTGGTAGTTCAAAGGAAGCACAATCAGTAGGACTGGACGGGAGGATTCAGGACACACAGCAAGCAGCTTTCACAGCTAACAGCTGCCACACAGAAGGTAAGAACTTGCATTGGGAACTTGAAATGCATGCACAAAAGAAGTAAACAGGAACCAATAAGTGAAATCACAGCTCAGATGTACAAGTGATGATAAAACTCCTTGTCTGAGCTGAAAACAGGAAAGAAAACCTACTAATTCATCATCTAGCTTCTTGATGTCCAACTTTGTTGGACACAAATGAATACAATATAACAAAAGTTGCTAATGCTAGGCAGAACCTGAACAAGTTTCTATCCCAGAAAGAAAAAGGACAAAGCCTGAACAAGTATAAAATGCCCACAGTGTTTGGTACTGAACTTTATCCAAAGTTCTTCTCGGGCTGTGGTTTCAACTTTTGTGAAGAGCTGACTTCTACTATAGCTAATATTTCTTCAGGAACATGATAAATTACTTGACAGACCAAAGAGTCTAGGCAAGCAAAGGTGAAGTGACTTATAGGCTAACCGTATCTCATCTGTCCACAACAAAAAGGATATTTTTCTCATGAAACATCCCTGTTCACAGTTGCATGGATGATACCTGCATTTACAGTCGTTCTTCACACTCATGTTGTCTGAGAACAGTGTCAATATCAGATACTACCACAGATGGAAATTATTTCAGGGAACTGTGAAAAGTCAGGTCTTTTATTTAGGAAAATGAACAAAAATATTTTAAAATGTGTGTGTGAAACAGAATGTACAAAGAAGTTCTTGATCAGAATAGTGAACTAATTCCTCTTTTTTTCAGACATGATTTTGTCACTGTAACTACTTGTGTCATTCTCAGCCCTCCTCACAGCCTGTCAGGTCAACTCAGTTGATAAGGTATTCTGAACAGAAGTTACTTTAAATTAACTTTTTACAGCACCTGTTAAAATGGTTACTTGATTTTAACAGCAGATTCTGGGCACTCTGTCAACAAAAATAACTTATACCACTATTAAACATGGCCCAGAAAAATTACTCCAGTTTCGTCTAGTTTGAGTTTAGTTTTACATAGAGCAAACATTATATTGCAAACTGGTAACATTTTTGGCTAGCTGCTGTCTAGAATGAATTGTATTAAGAAGTGTATTATATTACACCGTGCACATTTTGTCAATAACCGTATAGAATGAGCTTTGTCTTTTGGAAGTTTTCTATAATATGATATTGAACTGTTTAGTGTCATTCTCATACCACCAGTACAATTAAGATCTTTAAGTTAATTGATGCCATTTGTTTCTCATGTTTTGACAAAACCCACATAATTCTATATTTTACAAAAAACTCATGGAAAAATATAACTGACATATTTGAGGACACACGATTCTGGAAGCATTGCTTTAATCCCCAGGAAGTTATTTAATAAAAACGGATTTTTCTACCTTAAGTAGGTATCCAAAAAGAGACCTTCTCATAAATACTGGATATAGAAATTTCCTTACAGTAACTGCAAAAGCTCCATCTTAAGTAATAAGAAACTTCAGCTTTGGTTAATGATGTTTTTCTCCCTATAATTTTTTACTAAATGCTAGCTGTTAATAGCATAATCAAGTGTGCCCCTATCTTACTTTTATAAATATCCACATTCTTCCCAGTAGAATGCCACCAGAATTGCACCAGATGTGAATTTGACACGATGCCCTTTAGATGCAGATTTCATAGGTTAGGTAGGTCTGACCCTTCAAAGACCTACCCACTCCCTTTACTTTTGTTCCCTCCAGTTAATGCCATTGAAGTCAATGGAATGTAAATGCACATACACCTTTGGAGGGTCAAACACAATACTAGCCAAATATAGTGACCAGTAACTGCTGTTCAGAAAAGCGAAATTGGGCCAGTAGAGCTGGTTTGCTGGAAAAGTTAAATTGCCCGTTATCCAGGCACACCTGGTAGATATCAAAAGCGTTATACCAGGTTTATGTCAGGGAAACCCTATATGCCTAAGTGGGAGGTGTTATAGACCCAAGGGGCTAAGGGTCAAATTCCAACCCTCTGGAGGCCCTCCCCTCTTAAACCCAATGATTTTAACATATTTAGTGATTTATTTCCTATTTTAGTGTCCAGCCACCTTTGAAATAATCCCAAACACCTAAAAGGAATTGAAATCTCATTTATTCAAAAGGGAAATGAATCTTAAGCTTTCAATTTCTAGTGCTCAGATGATCCTTAATAGGTGCTGGGAAAGAAGTATGGAGAGACCAGCTCTACCTTCCTGAAGAGCAGAGAAAGTCTTGCTCCATTCTTAAAAGTGAGATTTTAGACAGCTATCTTTTGGTTTGTGAAATTTTTGTGAACAGAAATGCTCTGTGGCTGCTCCATCCAAATATCAGAAAATGTGGGATTTAAAAGATCAGACTTTATTTCAGTTTTTCCTGTGCCTGTGTGCCACCTTAAAGCTGCTTTTCTTTCAACCTCCTGTTTGCCGTGTGCCTTGTTCCTGCAGTGTTCGTCCCTTTGGACTTCACCTGTGGTGTTTGAGCATTATCTAGCTACGGCAATGCCATGGTGTTGAATTCATTAAACACATTTGAAATGGTCTGATATTGGAAAATTCCTGAATGCTCTACAGATGTTTTCATTTTTAGAAATTGGGAACTGTTAATCCCTTAACACTTAACGATTTTCTAGGACAGGTTAAACCTGTATGTTTCCTAGGAAAGGAATGTTGTTTTATGTCATTAATTGCATCAAAAATACAATGACTTTTAGCTTTTTTCCTTCTTTCTTCTTTGTTTTGACATCAAGAGATCCCTCATTCTCCCTTTGCCCATTTCTTATTACCAAAAAAAAAATATTGTTATATAGTGATATTGCCACAGTCTTCCAACCTGTTGCAAAATGTCACTGACTGCAGTTGCTGTTATGTGGAGCCTTTCCCAAGGCTACAGATCTGGCAAGCCTAACAAATGTAAATCTTATTCACAGTCATTGCTCCACTGCAATTAACAGTGGAATCGTTTGCTGGTCTGAGCTCACAATTTTATGTTTTATAGCTCTGTGAACAGCATTTCTGGGCTTTCCTCAAGTATATTCCTCCAAATTGTGTATGCACCTTTAGGAACCATTTCCCTAATATGTACCCTTACCCCAGATTTTGTATAGTCCCATAATGAAAGAGAACATAGAAAGACTTTTAAGACTGAGTTTGCCTAGCTAGCATACAAAAATAAATTGGCAGCTGGGGCTCCATGGGGAAGGATGTAGGCAAGAAAATACACTGTCTGGTTCATAATGAATGTTTTGAAATCCTCATGAGTCTAGGTGCCTACTGACAAGCCCAGTAAACAATGTATCTTGTTACGACAATGTTTTATTTTTTTCCCCCAGTACCTGTTTTTAAGCATCCATCAGTAATATTGCAAACAATCAATGGCAGTTAGTCTTATCAGGTCACAACAGAATAAGTTATATATTGCAATATAAATTATTATTTAAATGTTATTAAGTAGCATTAGCTCTATGGTAACTAGCAATGGCACATTCTGTACAAACAGATAAGCCTGCTCTTCCTACGCCTCTATCTGGGATGCTGTGCTGAGTTTGTTCTCAGAAGGAGAAGGATATGATTACTGAGATAAAACAATATCGCACATTACAGTCATTATGGGGAAGAGGGAGGGAGAATGTTAAATGTATTTAAACTGCAGGAGGTTAAAACAGTGTGTGCCAAAAATCTCTGAACATGTCAGGATTAATAACAGCTGGAAGCACGAGCAGAGCTGACTCTCCATTCCTAATGCACAGTTCAGCATTTAAGGTGCCAGGATGCTGAACTTATCTCTGATTTATCAAGCTTTTTCTTTCTATTCCAACTCCCCTCCCACATAATGGGTATCACTGGTGATAGAGACAGTACACAAATGCGAAACAATAAACTAGTTTCTTACCTCTGGTGTAGTCAAGGAACAATATTTCAATACACTAGACTATGCCTTTACACTATTGAGGAATAACTAAGGCATAGCAATTATGAAAAAAAACAGTTTAAAAAAGATCCCTATGCAGGGGCATGTTCTTAATCAAAAAATGTGAGAAAAAAGGAAACTCAGAAAAAGCACGTGGCTTGTGAATAAAAACATAGCGCTTTTGAACAAAACCTCCCACAATAAGATCAGAAAACAAGTCCTTTAGATCCATGAGGTGTAAAATCTGAGGGAAGTGGCATGTGAGTGACACTGACTGATTGCATTTCAAGCTGCATTTGAAGTCAGGACCTTCAACACTAAAATGTATGCGCATCCTACTCCAAATAGTCAAATTCTGCTAATCAGCATGATGGTATGTTTTCATCTTTTGACAGCCAGTAGGGCCACTTCTTTGATGGTGTTTATACACCTCTTATATGGGTAAGGCAGCTTATTCTAAGCATCTAAAAGGCCCCAGTGTTATGTTAATGAACAAAGTTTTATGATAAATGCTTTCTTGGGTTGTGAATTCTAAAAGCACAAACTGAAAGGAATACCATCCATACCTGGTATGCGTTAATATCTTTTAATGGATGTATGCTAGAAGAGGCTGAAACCTTCCATCTTCTGGCAGGATTCTTAGATCTTTCTTGTATCAATTGCATTAACTACCAGCACAAGTTAGCGTGACAGCTACTTGTGATATCAGTGTCTGGAGGTACGAAGCAGAGCTATTGGTTTCTGATAATATAATATTAGTCCCGCTAATTAATAGTATTTTCTACATACAAATCCCAATTATTTCAATATTATATCTATTCTTCAACAGAAAGACTGAGTCACAGGTTGACAAAACATCTTGCCCTGAGCTTAGGCAGAGAGCCTACAGCAGATGCAGGAAAGCACCCTAATGTCTGACCCAGCCCATGGTCGCTGTAGGGACTTAAACTGACACCATGCTGGAGTCAGCCTTAACCAGGTCCTAAGCTTACAATTTAGTAAAGACAACAAAACCAGACAAATCTCCAAATTGTACCCCACCACATGCATGAAAAATGCTATAAAAATAGCAAAGATGGCAAATGCAATACTGGGGTTTGTAACCAAAATGCTATGCTTTGTTTTATGAGGAATGACAGAGTTAATCAGTTAATTGTGCATGGGCCAAGCAGTCATCAGCCTTTAATTTGTATGACGCAGTGATGTAAGACTTTCTATCTTTTCTGCAGCCAATCAGTCATGTCAGATGTAATGGGAGCTATATATGGTTACCCTAGCAAGAATAAATCCTGTAAATTATTCTGGAATAAATACAGTAAAAGAATGATGAGTTTTTTCCCACAAGACAAGCCAGATACTTAAGAGTTTTCCTTTAAGCCAAATTAGATTTTGTAATGAAGCACAACTCAAAGCCAGTGGTAGCACAAAATAAGTCACAAAACTGGGACTGAAACTGTGACTAACTAACAGCTGGATGGAGGGCAGCTGATCATATGGGTTTGCCATCAGGATGTCACTGTCTCAGAGGAAACTGGGTGGCCAGGGAAGACTGGGCCTCAGACTTATAGGGCGCTACTGGAGATGATTGTCAATTCAAACGAAGCCAGCACACTGCAATTTTTTTTTAAAGGGTTGGCTGTCACTTCAAAAAACAGAGGGAGGGTCTCTGGTTGGTGGTGGGCTTGGGCTGCTCTGAGAGGCAGGCTTGACAGAGAGCTGCTGCGGACCAGGGACTGTGGTTTGTGCACTAAAAGTGCTCTGGGGACTGGGAGTGAGGAGTCTGGGAACGCTGCTGACCGATGAAGAGCTTAGACCAGTCTCAATTTCTGGCACATCATGGTTTCTGGCACAGATGGGATGTGCTGGGGATGAGGCAACAATACCCTAAATCCAGCATGCAGTGAGCACAGCAGTGCCTACAGAAACTCGGTTCCTGTCTTGCACAGGATACTTGGGGGTTGGATTCATTAGAGGCTCTAATGAAAGTATTTGTATGGATCAGAGGATGTGTGTGTGGATGCTCTGGACTCTGTGAGAAACATGGTGTCACTTTAGTGTAACTTCCTATAGAGCGGTCTTCTGTTTTCCCTTGCATGATCTGAGAGTTTCCCTGGATGTACTTTTTTGCAACTTAAAATGAGTTAGTTATGCTGCTTTATAGGGTGGGTTGAGAGGTTGGCATACCCTCAGTCAGTCCTACCCCACATTGTCCCAATGCAACATAAACGAGAAAAGGTCAATAAAAAATCTGATTACAGAAATGCAAGCTTTGCTCAGGGGGGGAAAGAGGGAAAAGAGGAAAGATACAATATCATTTGCTGTCACTGTATCATTTCTAGCCAGGTCAAGGCAAAAAAATCTTGCTTCCTACCTTGATAAACCATTAGTAATAGGTCAGGAGTCAGCTGCTTCCCTTATCAGCACCAGGAGCTTAAATGTCAACGATTAAACGTTTCCATGGAGATCCCCTGAGCTTCGCTAATGTGGGCACATTATTTACACCCACTGTCTACTGGAGAAATGACAATGACAGCACGTTTTGTTGTGCCCCAGCATAGCTGAAGCAAACGGTGCAGCTGGACTCTGAAACAGCATCTCGGAGCACAGAGACAGATCTCAGGGATGAGAGAGACACCTGCTCATTTGATTTTCGGAAGCAGCTCTTGCTGGAAAGAAGCAGCCAGCGTTGTTAGTGCTACATTCTGGACGGATGACTCCAGTGCTGGGGGACTGTCACAGCTGCTCAGCATTAACAAATGAATTCTTGCATGAGGCTACAGTAGGTAGTACATCAACTGTGTGACCTACATAGACTGCACACGGTTTAGTTGTTAATTTATTTCAGCTGGGGAAAGAGCAGATAAATTCATGATCAGAGGAGTGGGAGAATATCATGTTTGTTCCAAGTTGGTTCAGCTGGTGTGATGGGTTTGCCCTTGGCTGGGGGCCAAACCACACACCCACTCACCCAATTCCCTCTCCCCCCTGACCTGAGGACAGGAGAGAGAATTAAAGGGGTAAAGGGAAAAAAAGGACTCATGGGTTAAGATAAGAACAATTTAATAACTAAACTACAAAAATATTGAAAATAATACTATATACAAATATACAAATGAGTGACACACAGTGATACTGCCCCCCCACCTGATGACGATGGGTCAGCCTGTTCCCGGTTAACGATCCCGGAGCAGGGAGAGTCCCGAAACCGCACTCACAGAATGGAGACAACAGTCCGAGCGTCCCAGACTGAGAGCTGACCAGTGTTTGGGGGGCACTTGGGAGAGCGACCACGTGGAGTGAGATGACCCGGACCAAAAGCGATCCGTAACCAAAAAGGGACGATCTTCCGGAGGGTCCTCACCTATATACTGGGCATGACATGTATGTTATGGAATAGATTATTGTCCACTCTGGGTCTCAGTCCCGAACCCAAGATCAAATCCTGGGCTAGTAACTGGGGCTGTGCTCCCTCCCAGCTTCTCCTGTTTGCAGACAGCCAGAGAAGCTGAAAGACCTTGGCAGCTGCGTAAACATCACTGTTATCAGCTTCTGGCTAGCTATTATGAAGAAAGTTAACTCTGTCTCAGCTTAACCCAAGACAGCCTGGCTCAAGCTGATTATCTCACAGGGAATCACTCCAGAGTGGCTTTCTGCATTAGTATTAATCACTGAAGTGTGAAAATTATTGGTGCTATTTTGATGAATACCTCATCTGCCATTTAAATAAACTCATTTTCGCTCCCTTCTACAAGCACGGAAATCGCTGAGTCATGATAGTATGGATATAAGTGCATTTTGACACCATGTACACAACATTTGCATAGCATGTCCTTGAATGTTTACTTTCCATCTATGGTGATGTGGAAAGGAGACATTTTTAGGCAAAACAGAAAGAAGTGCCATAGGACTTGTTACTGCACCTTCTGCAGCTCAGGCAACTGCGTACAGACAGCTGCCAAAATATTTTGTTTGGTAATCTAATCAAATAATTTGACATGCAATAACCCAACAGAATACACAACTGTATATTTTAAAGCAGAACAGGCATGTTTACTGATAACCAATAATAAACTATCCACTTTTTCCTTTAAAGAAAGCTTCATAGTGAAATCACCCTTAGACACTGATTGTTGTGCAGACAAGTTAGGTTCTTCCATGGGCTGTCCCTTTTTCCTCATGAGATGCAAAAGCCACTGGAGGATACAATTAGCAAATGTATATGACAGAAAAGTTTAATGTTTGTATCACGTCAGATCAGACATAACACAAGCTACCTAGGTTCCCATCTCCTCCACTCACAGTGGCTTTCACATAAAGTGTCTCAGCCTCAGAACCACACACCCTTCTCCCAGTTCCTGGACTTGTTTAATATCATGGAGTGTATCTCCGGCTCTGCTGTAGGTGCAACAGGGACTAGATAAAAAGCTTTTCCCTTCCTTCCCAGACACCATCCCCAAGTCCCAGAGGAAGCAGAGGTTTGGCTTTTGGGGAGAGAGGATAGGGATTTCTAGCTCGGTGTAGGCAGGGCTGGAGAACGGACCAGGACCTGTTGGAGCACTGGAAGCTGGCAGATGTGTATCCTGAGTGCTGGATGCTCACAAAGGCTCCACTGTGCTGAGAGTTTTCCCTTGATTAGAGAAGAGGCTGAATCTAGACCTGTCTTTTTACTGAACAGCTGGGTTGTACCCATGCTTTTGCAATATTATTCCTGGAAGTACCACTCTGTACGATGGCATTTCTGGGAAGTTAGCACAGCACTACTAACTCTGATTCAGTGTACAGCTTAAATTAAATCCTTCCTGGAAGTGTGGCCGATCCATAGGAAGATGCAAAGATCTTCCTTATGTTAAATCCGTTAAAGCTATTTGTTTAATGTTTTGGAAAAGAGAAACACTGCTAGTAGGGACAGGCTTCTGGATGTAGTAAGGACTGTGTGGTCAACTTCATTAAAAGACAGACTTGAATTGATTGTTGATGATTTTGCTTCAAACATGCTATGCTTTGAACAAAGGCAAGACAGAAAAAAATTAATTAGGTTCACAGTGAATATAAGAAGAGAATTCTTCTGTTACCAGTGATGTTAATGAACTTATCAAATACAAATGGGATTTTTGATGTGGGCACCATTTTCAACGCTGAATTTGAAAAAGATCTGGCTTATTAAACACTGAAAAAATTAGCAATGGGAATCTCTGATTATTTTAAATAGGAATCTGAGCTGGTTGCTTCTTGGTCACTACTCTTATTCTGGTTCAGCCTAGGAAAAAGAGGAAGTCACCCCAGTTTCATGTCTCTAAATGGAGGTAGCTCTCTCAATCTAAAAGTTAGTGGGCCATTTTCCACAGGTATAAGAGGGATATTGGTAGTTCTTATCAATTACCACATGAAGCCAAAGAGTCCATAGGGAGATAGTTGGCTGAAAATCCAGTGAATCTATGGGACACAAGCTTAGGTCATACAGATCTTTTTCAGTACATTGGGGAAATCTGTAGTGCTGTTTCCTAAGTTACTCTTTTTCAGAGGGCCTTGGCCCTTTCTGTCTCAGCTGAGTCTGCTCCAGCTGACCAGGCAGTTCACGTGCACTTGGTAATGGGATCTGCAGAAACCCAGAGATGGAGAAAGGAAACGCTTAAGCTAACTGCAATCAGCTCACTTTTGATGTATACTGGTTGGAGGTCAGTCATGCCATATAAGCATGGCACACACGGTCTCTATTCAGAATTAGTTCAGGTTCAGCTTGGGCTTGACTAGCTTATAAGCAACACTGCCTAATGTACTCTGATGTACCTGAGAGATGTAGCGCAGCCCCAGAATTGCGAGTACTGAATGTGAGGAAGTGTGTAAAGGGCATCTCTTTCCACAGGTCCTCTTCTTGTCGCCCCTACCCCTGCACTCCATACCTTTATATTTTAATCATGACCACCAATGGTGTGACGGACATGTAAACATCTTATCTAACCTGTATAAAGGCTAAAGATAAAGCATTAAATGCAGCAGGAAAAGAAATAAAGAGATGTGGCTAAGAAAGCTGAGGGTTAGGGATCAAATTCCAAGGTCCAGACCATGTCCTTGGGTGCAAGGTCCCTGGCCAGGACACTGCCTGTGGCTTTGCACAGAGTGCTGGAGGCAGTGCTGCTCCATCGTCCCTGCAGGCCAACAGTTAAATACTCTCCCAGGGAGTCCTTTGGAGGTCTCATTTGCCTGGAGAACCTCAGCCCACTTCACTCATCCCTCAGACAAATGGTCTAACTGACAAGCAGCAAGATTTCCTGGAGGTGATATGTCATTTTTCACTAAGGTCCAGGATTTAAAACATTATTTCTACTTCCTCCCCACTTTAAAATTATAAATCTATATAACAAGGAGTTAGAGAAGCATGTCTGATACTCATTTTAAATACAGACATCCAACCGAGAAAAAGACTGCCATACATGCCTTGCAAAGAACACTGTTCTTTTTTCAAGAACATAGAAGAATATAACTTAGACATCTGAATTTTTTTCTTCTACAAAGAAGGAGTAAAACACAAAGAAAATATCTTGTACTATGACTCAGGCTTTAACATCTTTTTCTTTTATTCATATTTTTTTTAGAATGCTGCTTGCTCTTTCTGTAAGTACCATGTACCCTTTTAGAAACCCACAGGAATTGCTCCAAATCTTCAGTGTAATATTTTATATCATAATTTGCTTTATATTGTACTTCTGTCAACATGGCAGGTTTTATTGCTATGCTATCTTGCATCCTGAGCTGTGAAGAACAGCCTACTTGCTTTAGATCTCTAACACAGAAAGAAGGATTGAAACTATTGATCCTTGTCAGGAGATACATAAAAATCTAACACTTCAAATAAATTCACAACTTTTACAAAATGAACACTGAATTTCAACAAGGTTTGAGACAGAGAAAATCATTAGTGTACCTAGTTCAATAATCTGACTGCAGCAGGAGCTGGTATTTGATAGCACAGAGAAATAAAGCATTCTTCCCCACCATCTTCTCTTAACTGTATCCTTCCTTCCTCTTGCACTAAATGTAGTTTAGTTTAGCTAAACCTCTTTTTCTGTAATGTCTTTTTTTTTGATCTGTGAGGCAGCAGTTTTATCTGGGCCTGGGAAGGAAATAGGATGATGGTATGCTTAAAAATTTACAGGACTTAACACAGTAATTACAGAATTATTATAAACACATGCACACTCAGAGAAAACATTTTAAACTCTTTGCTACTGCTAGCTAACCTATTAATGAATTTTCAGTCTGTGGGAACACAGGAACAAAATAGTATTAACTCTGTGATTTAAAGTAAGTATTCTCTTTGATCTGAATCAGTGTTGGCACTTCATTGCTGCATTAAAATAAAATCTGTCCTGACTTCTTTTCAGATAAACATGAAATAAAATGATGATGAGTAGCACCTTTTGGCTGCAGTGTGCTTTTTCAGAGTAGCTGGAATAACACACAACACAAGACCATTAATAAATATGTAACTCCTGTGCTTCAGACCTTCCCAATTCAAGACTTTCCCTATTCAGTCTTTCATGTTTACAGAAGAAGGAACTAGGCAGGTAATGCACCTCAGGCTTCCATCCAGTAGAAAAAATAGCTTGTCCATGCTTCCCTTTTCCTCATGCCTGTGTGTTACTTCTGCTTGCTTTTACACTGACCGCAATGCTGCGTTTTGCAGCAGTCTGTTTAGGAGAGCTGTGCTGGCTTTCAGAACATCGGGAGCTAGGACAGATCCCCAGGGCTAGTCTGCATCTTCTGAATTGCTCAGGAATACGAGAGAGACAGTAAGAGGCTGAAGCAACCACTCTGTAATGCCCTGTAGAAGGAAATTCATGTGTCATAAGAAGCTCCCTGGGTTTATTACTCATGCTACTGTATTGTAGGAGGAGGCAATTTGTTTGAATTCTGTGAAAAATGAACAGTCTCTGTCCCTAGATTATTTTCTTTGGGTTGTGTCCATACATATGGGTGCAGACAGACCCAAGTTCCTGGTTAGAAGTGACACAGACAGGTTTAGGTGATGCTGTGCCTCAATAAACTGAAACTGAATGGAGCTTGTTTCCTGCAGAGCATGCTTGGGCCTGTCTGCATACTGTATCTCTGTACATGTGCCCTTTGCTGACCCTGAATTTATTATACATAAGTAGAACCAGGGTCACCAAAGCATTCTATAGCAACACTTATGCTCATCCCAGTAAGTTAACAAGTGTTGTTTATGAGTATCATGAACAGAATTTGACTCTGATATTTGCTGTCAGGAGAAGAGCTTTTGCTGCAACCTGTCAATCCTGCAGTGCTCCTATGGAGCCTGATGTGAAAGGTGAGATGTTTACAGAAGGAAATTCCCATTCCCTCTCTTCCCCTATTTTTTACTCATTCAGACGTGCAAGAATTGATACACTTCGTACAGCAGAAAACATTCCCCAAACAAACCTCTTAGCATCCTGATGTCACTCTTTACCATTAGCTTGTCTGATGGTAGATATAACAAAGGTCATACCATCTCCTAAATTTTACTTTGAAATATTTTCTAGAAGCAAAGAAAAACAGATCTAACCTGCAGCAGGTCAACATTAACATGAATAATATCATCATGAGTTTCATAAACTCTAGTTTATCCCCAGAAGTTTTACCACTGGAAACATAAGCCTGCAGAAAACTTCTCTCTTTTTTTTTTTTTTTTTTTTTTTTTTTTTTTTTTTTTAATAGCAATTGACTCATTAACTCATTACTAGGTTGTAAATTGTTTTATTTTTCTCAAGGGTCTTCTGCTATGCACAAGACATAATTATTCAGGCACAATTCTCAGTCTGTCATTCTGGAGAGATTAAAGACCTCTTGGTCTGCACAAGTTCCTTTGGTGATGCCATGCTGGAGAGTTTCTGCTGGTTGCTGGGGAGGGGCTAGTGTTACTACCCATCCTGCATCTTGGTCTCAGAGAAATGTGTACTTCCCTGTCTGCATTTTTGTCTCCTGTTTGGGATGGAATAATAGATCTATATTTTTATAAGATATATATCCATCCTCAGCCATGACATATGAATGACTATGTAGCTATTATTTGTTTAATGCACTGCTTCATTCCAAGTACTTTGTTTTTCCTAAAGAAAAAATAACCTGCGATTTTGACAGGTTTTACATACACTGACAGTAGGATTTGATTTTTCAGCATGTTTGTTTTTATTTTTTAAAGACTCTGTTCTGGTACTGGTACATACCTACTTACATATCATAGAATCATAGAGTCATAGAAAACCAGTTTGGCAGGGACCTCAAGGATCATCTGGTTCAACTTTTCTTGGAAAAGCAGAGTCTAGATAAGATGTCCCAGCACCCTGTGCAGCTGAATCTTAAAAGTGTCCAGTGTTGGGGAATCCACCAGTTCCCTGAGGAGATTATTCCAATGGCTGATTGTTCTCATTGTCACAAATTTTCTTCTTGTGTCCAGTCAGAATCTCCCCAGGAGTAACTTGTAGCCATTACCCCTCATCTTTTCCATGTGACTCCTTGTAAAAAGGGATTCTCCATCTTCTTTGTAGTCACCTTTCAAATGTTGGAACATGGTGATAAGGTCTCCCCTAAGCCTTCTTTTCTCAAGGCTGAACAAACCCAGTTCTCTCAGCCTTTCTCGTGTGGCAGGCTTCCCAGTCCTTTGATCATCTTTGTGGCCCTTCTCTGCACCCTCTCCAGCCTTTTCACATCTTTTTTGCATAGTGGAGACCAAAACTGAACACAGTCTTCTGGGTGTAGCCCGACAAGTGCTGAGTAGAGTTGGATAACGACTTCTTTATCTCTGCTGGTGATGCTCTTGTTTAGTGCAAGCCAGCATCCTGTTGGTTTTCTTTGCCACAGCAGTACACTCTTCACTCACATTGAGCTGGTTGTCCACCAGGACTGCCTGAGTCTCTCTCCACAGAGCTTCTCCCCAGCTGGGTATATCCCAGCCTGTGCTGCACTCCTGGATTATGTTTTCCCACATGCAAGACTTTACACTTGTCCTTGTTTGACTTCATAAGGTTCTTGTTAGCCCACTCTTCCAACCTATCCAAATCTTCCTGCAGGATGACTCTTCTTTCCAGAGTGTCCACTTCCCCACTCAGTTTAGTATCATTGTCAAACTTTGTCAGGATACGCTTGATTCCATCATTCAGATCCCTTATGGAGATACTAAACAGCGTTGGGCCCAATATCAAACCCTAGGGACCCCACTTGTGACAGGTTACCAGTTTGAAGAGGAGCTATTTACCACCACCCTCTGGGTGCGACCTGTCAGCCAGTTCCTTGCCCACTACACAGACCAATTGTCTGGACTGTAACCCACCAGTTTCTCTAGGAGGAGGCTGTGGGAAACAGCACTGAAAGCCTTGGAGAAATCCAGGTAGTCAATGTCCACCGCTTGCCCCACATCAACCAAGCAGGTTACTTTGTTGTAGAAGGCAATCGGGTTTGTCAAGCATGATTTGCCCTAGGTGCATCTGTCCTGTTTTTTCCCAATCACGTGCTTCATTTCACTTGTGATAGCCCCCAGGAGGATTCGTTCCATAACTTTCCCAGGGACTGAAGTAAGACTGATGGGCCTATAATTTCCTGCATCCTCCTTTAAGCCCTTCTTGTAAATGGGGGTGACATTACCCTTCTTCCGCTCTTCTGGGATGTCCCTGGATCTCCACCACTTCTCAAATATTATGAAGAGTGGCCTCACGACATGAGCCAGCTCTCTTAACACCCTCAGGTGGATATTGTCAGTACCCATCAATTTGTAGGGGTCAAGCTCCAGTAACAGTTCAAGTACCAACTCTGCTTTCACTGATGGTGGGTCTGTCTCTGTATCAACCTGGATTTTTGTTCCCAAGTCCTAGGGCCCACCAGTGCTGGTAAAGACAGAGGTGAAGCAAGTGTTGAGAATCTCTGCCTTTTCACCATTGTTTGTGACTAATTCACCTCTCCTGTTTAACAGTGGGACAATATTTTCCTTCTGTTTCTGCTTGTTGTTTACATACCTGAAGAACCTTTTCTTGTAGTTTTTGACATCTGGCCAATTTCAATTCGAGCTGAGCTTTTGCTTTTCTAACTGCATCTCTGCACGCCCTGGCAATGTCCTTGTAGTTCTCAGTGGGTATTTGTCTGGTTTTCTGTCTCTGGTATGCTTGTCTTTTGGTTTTGAGCAGATTCAGAAGCTCGCAGTTAAGGCAAGAGGGTCTCTTCCTCTGCCTACTTCCCTTACATTTAAAGGGCATTAACTTTGTGCTTCCAGAAGAGCACAAAACTTCTTTAAAAACTCCCAGCACTCTCTAGCTCCTTTATCCTCCATGGAAGCTTCCCATGGAACCTCTCCCAACTGAGCTCTAAATGAGCTCAATTTTCCTCTCCTAAAATTTAACCTCCAGCATGCTCAGCAGGATCTCAAACTACACACTGCTGTGGTCGCTGCAGCCAAGGCTATCACTAACTGAGATATCACAAAGCAAGTTTTCTTGGTTTGTGCGTAGCGAGTCCAGCAGTGCGTCATTCTTGGTTGGCATGTCTAATATTTCTATGAGGAAGCAGTCCTCTACGCATTTCAGGAACTTAATAGATGATGTGTGAACTGCTGTGCTGGTTTTTCCAACAAAAGTCTGGATAGTTGAAGTCACCTGTAACAACCGGGTTCTGTTGACCTGAAGCTTGCTTAAGTGGCCTAAATATTGCTTCATTGGCCTTATTGTCTGGCTTTAGAGGTCAGTAGCAGATGCCTACTGTAAGATCCCCCTTGAAGATGATCCCTCTCATCCTGACCCAGAGACATTTGACAGGGATTCCACAATAGCCGTAGTTGACTTCTATACATTCAAGGTTCTTCTTAAAATAGAACGTGACTCTTCCTTCTCTTCTTCCATGCCTGTCATTGCAAAACAGTCTATAGCCATGTGAGTTCATGATTGTCCAGCCATGTGAGTTGTCCCACCAAGTTTCAGTTATACCTATGATACCATAACTTTCTGACCAGGCATGGAGCTCCAGTTCCTCCTTTTTTTTTTTTTTCCACAGGCTGTGTGCATTGGTATACATACACTTGAGGTGGTTGATATTATGGTTCTCATTTTGGGGGGCAGCTAAGGTACATTTATCACTGCTCCCCAGTTGGCTGCAACAGCGTGAGTGTTGCCACTTTGGACCTTGCCCCCCGAGTCCTTCAGTTTAAAGTCCGTCTCACCAAGTTGGCCAGCCTGCTGCTGAAGAATCCTTTGCCTCTTCTAGACAGGTGGATCTCATCCCTCCCTAACAGACTACAGACATCAAAGAATGTCCCGTTGTCAAAACCCCCATGATGGCACCATCTACGAAGACAGAAGTTGATTTGCATTATAGGTCTATTTCTGGCTGCCCTCTTTCCTCTAACTGGTAAAATGGAAGGAAAGGTGGCTTAGGCACCAATACTTTTTGCTTGCAGCCCCAAGGCTTTTTTAGCCTTCCTTGATTCTGCTCCAGTTCCAGCTTGCAATGTCATTTGTGCCTACATGAAACGGAGGCAACAGATAGTAGTCTGTGCTCTTGACAATTTGTGGCACCCTCTAAGCAACATCTTGGACCTTATCTCCCAGAAGGCAGCATATCTTTCATGACTCCCTGCCAGGCTGGCAGATGAGCGTCTCAGTGCCATTTAACAGAGTCACCCACTACAAGCACTCATTATTTCTTTTTGTGGTATCCACTGTGTGCTGCTGGTAGTTTCCCCTTGCAGACCAACCTTACTCATGGGTGTCTACAGCTGTTAAAGCTTCATATCTGTCTTTTTTTGTAATGGTGGAGGGTGGAGACTGAAGCAGAGTCCTGCTTTTGTGGGTGACCACGGCCCAAGGTGCCTCATTCTCTGTGGCGTCTGCCACAGGAGCATGGTTCTGAAACCACTTATTTATCTCCATCTCGGCCCCTCTAACACTGTTCAGCCTTTTAACTGTTTCCTGCAATTTGGTCACTTGACGCACCAGATCATCAACCTGTGCATGTCTTTTGCAGGTACTCACCTTTTCTCCAGGAGAAGGGTCTGGGCTCCTGTTGCAACCTACCATCTGTACTGAAGTCTCCTTCCTTACCAGTTACATCTGGGTGGGAACATCAGACATCTCAGAAGCTTTCTCTGCAGAAACACTGATTTTAACTTTGAGGTGAGTGCCCACCATCCTGGCAGAGAACTAGAGCACTCCCCTGGGCTGGGGGCCTACAAGTAGTGTGCGCAGCCCTTCTTGTGTGCCCTGCTGCACAAACTGCTGTGCCCTCTCAATCCCTTCCCGCAGGCTCTGTTTGCAGCTCTGTCGCAGTTGCTCCCAGCAAGTCCCGAGTTGTGATAGCCTCTCTTGTGAGAGCTGGTGGCTCCTGGAGGAACCCTCTACCCTTCCTCGAGTGTCCCTGGCTCTGGGATACCCCCTGGACAGCTCAGTCTGGTGCTCAGCCACAGAACCTCCCATTGCCATAGCTGTGTGCCTTGCTGACTGAGATACCTACCTAAGTTTTTTCTTTTCATGTATTTCTCTTTTCTGGTCTGTTTGAGGATCTCTCTGTTTTCATACTGTGGGGCTCCTTCACATGGGAAATCAGCAGTCCTGCTCACAGTGTTCTTTCAGTAGCATGTTTTAAAGATGTTTGGGAGTACACTTTAAAATGCCTTTTGATAGTTTGTTCTTGTTTTCTGCCAAAATGGCTTCTTATCCTTGAATGCACGTATAGATATCATACATGCAAACACAGTTGCTGATGTCCTTTATCAATTTGTGTGTATTTCTGGTCAGATGGCTGTAGGGACCTTGAAGTAAAAGCTGTGAACTATTCCTTCTGTTGTAGCAAAGCCCCAAGCATTGACTCATTGGCATCACATTGTACATTTGCCTATTTATTCCCATCATGGCATAGGACAGGGGAGCTAGTGACCAGCAGCCAGACTTACAAAGCTCTTGCTTATTCATCTGCTATATGCCTCAAAACATTTGCATGCATCTGAGAAGATGTATTGTCAATGAGTTTATTTCACATGTTTAGGCACAGGTATTTGCTGTATTGGGTTCACTGGTTTTTTTAGATTCGTGTTAGAGCGGGAGATTAACAAGTGTCCTGAATATGATACTGCATTTAAATACTATACTGGCTTACTTATTTTATTTTAATTTATTTTAGCTTTAATTCCCTCCTTCCTTCTAAAAGATAGGGGATGTTGTAGTCTTTACCTGCAATGGTTTTGTCATGTCTCTCCACGAATATTTCCTAAAGCCAGCAGCGCACTCACTGACTTGTAATATAGATATCAGTTTGTTTTGGTAGTGCTACTGATAATTTTCTCTCATGATTTTTTTTCCTGAAGATCAGTATTTACTTTGTAATGTTCAACTTGTAGCAAAGCAATTGGATTTCTCACACAACGTAACTTGTCAAAATCAGTCTTGCTGCACTGAAGTGCTGAAGTGTATTCTTCCATCCTTCTTATTACTTTTTAGTAGTCAGATTTAATAACTATTTTGTTTAAACAATTTGGACATATGCCTCTAAATAATTACTGTTCCACTTACCCAAGTTCTGGTTCTTCTGACTTCAGCAATGCTTTTTGCTTTCTTTGATTATTTTCATTATTTTTCCTTCTGAATTTATACAAACATCATTAAGAACCAGGCCCCTGAAGCACCAAGAGGAAGCTCCTGCACTTGGAAGTAGTCAGACCATTAGCTGACAGAGCTGCCACTCTGTGCCTCGTGAGCCACCAAACTCCACCTCGATACTGCAGTACTCGACTGCAGCACTCGGCTGCTCAAAATGCTGTCATAAGTCATGATGTCAGTATTTGGCTTTTTAAAATTTTTAATTTAGCTCTTGTACCTATTCATAGAAAGTTTCTTATCCCACACCCAATGTTACTAAGTTCATGTATTCACTGTTAGTTTATCCAGGGGCTGCAACACTTCTGAACTTTGAGTCTAGATAGTTTCGCTTGGTAGTCTACTTGTAATTCATATTTTCCTAATTGTGTTTTGTCTATGTAATTTGAATTTGTCTGGGTTTTAGGTTTCTTTTTCTATTTTCCACAGTGCTCTGGAAGTCTCTATAGTGTGGTGCATTCACTGATGTCCTGCCATCTATTTGGCATGCTGTTTCCTATTTGCGTGATGCTTTGTCTTTGCATCTGGTGCTTCTCTGAGCTTTCCAAGTCTTTTCATTTTTTTTGGCCATTTTGCACTGCATTAATAGCCTCCATGCAGTCACTTCTCTCAGTTCCTGCGTGTTTCCTTGATATATTGCAATACGATTGTTTCAATTTGTCTTAAAGTTTTGGCATAATGATATCTCTTGTCACAGTTACTGTTAGCAAGTCAGGATACTTCATTTCAATGTTAGATTTACCAGAAGTCATATGGAAGATACAGATAAATTTCTACCAGTACTAGTTGGGCACTGAGACAGAGCTGTATCTAACCTTGTTCTTTCATCAGGATTTTACCATTATATCCCCACATTTGCTGTCCCAATATCTTTCTCTGCTTGTTTGCAGTATGCATTTGGTATGTTAACTTTTTGCCTTGCTTTTTTTTTTTTTTTTTTTGTGCACAGCAGATAAAAACTGCTGTGATTCACATCCTGGACTGAACTTGGCATTTTCTCTAAATTTCCACTTGACCAAAGCATTTAGTTATTAGCATGAAAGCTAAAAATATTCTCCATTGTGCTCCTGAACCTTTGATCCCTGTTACTAGTAACAAATTACTGCATCTTTTAAAAACTGTTAGTTGCATGGCTCAGCTACTTTTTGCAATGTAACAATATTCCAACTGATTGCTTGTGCAATGGTGGTTGTTGAAAAGGTGTCTTTTTATTATCTCCTTTGGGAAACAAAATGCTTCTAGAGTAGTTCTTGTACTGCACTTGGGTCCTCCTGCTTGGACTCTGACCTATCTAGCCAGTAATAGAATATGCAGCAACCTCTGTTCATAATATTGCATTGTTACATTTGTTTTCTTTTTAATGATTTTTATCTAAACCTATTATTGTTAATTAGTTGTAACATTGTTAACTGAGGAACATCAGTTTGCAGTGAGTATTGCTTCCTCTTTTTGTCTGTGAATAATATTATTATGCCTTCAGGAACTGATTCACTTTGGCCATCATGTTCAAGGCAAAACACCAAATAGGGGGAACCAGGACATCACAGTACTCAGGCTTTTCTTCTTCCTCCCTAACCCCTGTCTGCTCTCCTCAAACAGTGTAAATAAATCCCTAAGTTAACATGTCTCTCCTC
The DNA here is from genome assembly GCF_000699245.1 of Pterocles gutturalis. Taxonomy (NCBI): domain Eukaryota; kingdom Metazoa; phylum Chordata; class Aves; order Pterocliformes; family Pteroclidae; genus Pterocles; species Pterocles gutturalis. The sequence goes on along the minus strand of NW_010112549.1, from coordinate 39,344 downwards.
TCCCTGTGTCACTTTCACTCTTTAGCTACTTATTTTTGAAGACTTCTGTTCAGTGTCAGGAGGGGTTGCACCAGATGACAGCTCGCAATTAGTACTCCCGTAGGCACAAGACAAACCAAAGAGAAAAAAAGAAGAATTAAAAAAAAGGGAGAGAGAAGGAAATGAAGGTCTGATCCCTCCCACTTTCACAGAACAGATGGGATTGAAGCTACAAAATCATAAGGTATATATGTGGGATTTTAATTTTCCAAGAATAGAAAATTCTGTGTTAGAAGAGATCCCTGTGCAGGGGATGTAGATCTACACCATATTTAAAGAAAAGTAATATAGAAAACAGTGAATGGGAAATATGTTTTAGAAGGAACGAAACATCATTTTGTGTGCCATTACAAAAATGAGTCGGGAGCAAAATCATCTGCTGGTTATATTAAACTTCCAATGGCGTATGTCCACAAAAAGCTTGGCATCATGGCTGTCAGTTAAGGAATAACCTCATATTTTAAGGATAAAGGCCAGGAAAAAGACACAATTAGAGGCCCTTGTCTCAGCTTCTTTAAATTAGTATTTAACACTCTCTGTAATTATTATTTACTTGTAATGAGCCAGTAAACCATTAAAACTAAGCAGGAGGCTTATTTCTGCTATGCACACTCATGAAATGATGTTCAATAGAATTGCTTCTGTTTTTACAGTTATACAAGCATGAAATCAATGATCAATGTTTTTTCTTAACCTCTCAATGCAGTTTTATTTTCAAAATCACTCTTCTGGCCCAGACTTCCTATTCATTTTCTAACATGAGTAATGATTCCTTAAACATAAAATATCGTTAGTTGCACATCAATATAAGTGTAGAAATATAACTACCTTCTGCCAGAGATAAGCATGAATTTTCCATTCAAACTGTTTTTGAAGTTGCCTTTAGTTCATGCCTCTGAACTTTACTCACCCTAAAAAGTCGAATTATGCAGAATTTCAAGGAGCTCTGGGGAAGCATGAATAAAGTCTAAAAAATCCATTTCATTTGGGGAGGTCATGGTGAAAAGTCATGTAGCTTAGTGAAGTCTCTGACTCCTGCCTGGATGCCTCAAATTATTGAGGTCTATGACTGTCACAATATAGAAAATTCTGGATCTTTTGCCTCTATTCTTATTTATAGAGGACAGACTGTTTCAACTCTACAGTCACACTTATTTCTCTGAAACATATCTGCCAACTGTGGTTGCAAACGTTACAGTCAGCTGTGATCTTTATGATGAACTCACTTGGCCACCTTACCGCTTAACCTTAGCCTTAAATCCCCCATAGGTCTTCAAGAGAACCAAGTGAGGAGGCAGGCTGATGAAAACTGCATTCTGCTTTTTGCTTTCAGCTTGTGTGAGGTGCAGTGAGTCCTCAAATAACATGGATTAGGCACAGCCTCTAACTCCTTTTGCAAGGTAATAAACAGCTTGCATTTAGATGTACTTATTGTTGGGATATCCCCCGGGACGTATGGTTTCTAAGATCATTCTACTTAGGGCATACTGAAATGCATCTTGCCTTCTGTCCCGCTTGCACAGTTGGGTTGTCATTCCGTAGAACCCTGCTGTGAAGATGGGAAGTAGCAAAGGCAGGTGCCCAGAAATAATCTAAATGTAGCTGTATCAACTTTTTGAGTCATCAAGTCTTGCAAGCAACCTTGCAGTAATGACAAGTTTAGAGAGGCTCATGGAAGAAGATCTGCTTCAGATGCTACAGTCAAAAGTCCATTTGACACTAACATTTAATAAAACAAAGCCCTGTAGTAAAAGACTGAAAGCTAGACGATGTGCCTTGAGAGGAAAATAGGAGAAGCTGACAGCTTAGTCCTCGAGGTCCTTGAAATAGCATTTTTAGAGGGAACAATTTTGAAAGACAAACTCCCAAGGTGTCTCTTAGAAAGTGAGGAATGACTATATTAATGAGGAGGAGAAAAGTCTCCAAAAATATAAACGTAAAAGTAAAAAAAATAACAGTGGAAGAGAAGGCCCTAGAAATGTGACCTAGGGAAAACAAATCCCTTCTCCTAAGGATAGATTTTGTAATAAACTTAAACTAGAGCATGAGCAGGATAACCAAACCAGCCACTTGAGATCTGAATGCCCCAAGAAACATCTTTATTCCCTGCTTACATCTTATTTCTAACTGCAGACAATACTTGAAGAAATGAGAGCCCAACCCAAGAGGCCAAACTGTGCGACTAATGCATCCCTGTTTAGATATCAAACTGGAGTCTTTACATAGGTGACGGGTTGCTTCATTCTTGTCTTCCTATAGTTATTATTGACTAAATATATTCCTGTCATAAAATCCCCTTTCACTTGATTAGCCTGGCACAGTCAGAGCTGCTCTGTAATTACAGAATTCATCCCCCAAGCTGTCCCTATTTTTCCTGCTTCCTTGTCCCACTGGAAATCAAAGTTATCTGCTGTTCTGTGTCAGGCAGTCCCGCAGCTGCAGCTCGGTGTTTTTTGCCCTAGTTCTTGCTCCCTATCCCCATTTCCCTTCCCTCTTAGCTGTGGGCAGACACTGGATCTCCTGATGGATATAGTTGTCAGCCAGAGAGAAGAGGTCCACGTACTGTGGGTGCCACAAATATTCATAGATGTTGTCACTGTGGCTGAGACACAAGCCTGCTTATGTCCTAAGATTGCACCCGGTAGAGGACTAGAAGGATGCACCAAGCATAAAGCATGGAAATGCACCCTTATTTGGATTCAGCTCTTGTATTTTCAGTCCTTCCTGCTAATGGGGAACATGGTGGCTGGACACAGGAACCTGCTCTTGGATTGCCCAGGAACCAGATGCTTTTGTGTATCTTTCAGGGACAAGTTTTAGTGAATTCTCCCCTATGGTCTTTTCTCCTCCCTCTCCCTTACCTGGTCATACAGGAGAACTAAGCTTACAGGTTCGGAGTTATCTTAAATGAATGGATTTTTTAAAAATAATTTTTATTTACCGGTAATTGTAATACAGAGATTCTGTGAACTATAAACTGTCATGTCATGCATAAAAGGAATGTTAATGTTGAAGTCAAATTCTAGCTGTACTCATAAGCTCCATAAATCACAACTATAAATAGACCTGAGTTAGTGCCATGGGGAAAGACTCTGAATATTCATAAGGCTCTCATTTCATATTTTATCACCAGAATAAGCCTTGAAACCATAGGCAGTTTGCATCCAGTGAATCGGTGGCATTACGATAACAAAATACATCAGTGTGATAAACAACCGATATCTGCAGATCATCTATATTGTCCTTGTGTGTAAAGTGAAAGCCATTTATTCAAATGTCATAAATAGCTACTTTGATTAATAACATGAATTGCCCTTGATAAGGTGCTGGTTTTTTGAGCATATCTGGATGCTAAATATATTATGATATTCAGAAAAGAAGAAAATATTTTTTCATGTTTCTTACACATACTGTAATTATTATTCATTACTTTCATTGCATCATAGAGGCAAATGATGCATTATGAAAAAAAATTCCCTTCTCTGAAGATTTTGTAATTTAAAGGACCCCAAATTCTTCCTTCAGAAACACCTATTTGTGTCTGAACAATTTTTTTTTTCAGTAAATGGTAAATCCCCAGAAAAAAAAAAAAAAAGTGCTTTGGAACAATCACACTAATCATGCTTATAAAGTGGATTTTGTAATTATTGTGAGCAGAAAAGCTGATGGAACAGATATAAAAATTAAATTAGCATTTTATTTCACCATTTCAAAGAATCTTTTTTTATTGCCATTTAAAGAGGAGAAATCCCTTCCAAATACATTTCTTTTTAAATGTCTAAAAAGAGGGGAAAAATCTTTTCAAAAAGGACAAAGTAATGAGAGGGGAAACTAATTTTAGCTCAGGCTGAAGGAGCTGGACAGGAAACTCCACGTATGTAAATGAGAGTAGATTTTGTCTCTAATTTGTGATACAAATGACAGACAGAGATAATATGCAAGCAGTTTAGATGAGAACAAATATTGATAAGCAGTTCAGTTATGTGAAAACCAAGAGAAAAACAAATGTCAACTGCCTGCGGTTATAAAAAGAGTTGCTTGGAGGCAAAATGTACTTTTGAGGTCATTTCTGGTTACCTTGCTATATGCAACACAGTGATGTGGTTGAATAGCTCAGGAGAACTCCTGAACATTTATTTGAATTTTGCAGTAGGAATCAATTCAACTGTATCAAAGCTGAGTTGAAGTGTATTAATGAGTAAGTGTGAGGAAATTTTTAATATCACTCCTCTGCTTGCAATGCTCTACAGCCACATGGAGGATAAAGATTTTCGTGAATGTTACTTATCTACATACACTGTTTTATTCCAAAAAAAAACTATAAAAAGATATCTTCTCACTAAAGCATTTTTTGCATGTTGGATATTACATATTTTATTTGCTTATTTGATGTCAAAGTTTATATTGATGCTTATTTCTGCGAGTTCTGAAAATCAAACATGTAATGGATACTGATTTTCTGAGCTGGGGAGGGGAAATGAGGTCACCCCCCAACACATCATTCACAGGACTGGGTCTTAACTCCAGTTATGACTTAAAGCCCAGTCAGTCTGTGTGAACTCATGAAGTTTTTCACTGAGGGCAAATCTGCTTGCTGAAAGCTTATTGCAGACTGAAAAGCCTTTACTGTAAGCAATAAACCAGAAGGTGGTAGGAATCCAACATGAACCCAAGTTTTTCAGCTCATTGTTGTTTTTCAAAGGTGGCTGTGAAGAGAAAAGTATTTAGTGGTTAATTGAGCATATTTACTTAGGTATCATTAAAAAATAAGCCCACAGTTACTATGGTACCAGTACTGTGAGAAACACATTTGACAATATTCGTTTTAATCTGAATCATTCATCTAACTGGGCCTCCAAGAAGTCCTAGACATGCATCTGTATTTCCAGGCATACACAAGGGAAAATTTGAAATCCAGATCAATAAAAACTATTTTATCATACGTACAAGGAATGCTGAATAATATTAAAATACAGTTTAGCATTGTAAGAGATGTATTGGATATTGTATCATGTTGCTCAGTGCCTAATACATGTAGTGGAATTTTTATTTTGTATTTTCAAAACTAATAACTCTCTATGTCCTTCTATTAAGGTAAAGGTTCTGAATGCATTATTCTCCGGGTGCCTCTGAAATCAGCATTTCTTTATAATACACTGAGATAAGGCATCAGTATTCCTCCTAGCTTCAAAAACAGCACCTGCTATTTTTCTTTTAAAGGTGGTAATCTCTAATACAGAAAGTGCAACAAGACAAAAAGATAAAAAAAAAAATCAGAAAATGACTCATGGTAACTGCTCAAGTAAATTAGCAATGACCTATCATAAAACTGACTTTGGCATTTGCAACTGAAACAGGCTCATGTATTAATAGATAGACTCACTCCTACTCATTTGGACCAGCTAAGTGAGTACCTCAGATTCAGGATTTTGGGGTTCAGTAACCCACCCTGGCAAAAATTATGGCCTGGGTTTAATCCCTTTCTCTCTGCGTGTTTGCTCCATTGGTAAACTGAGATGAGGTTGTTTTATTTCACCGAAGTGTTGTGTTGGTTGGTGTCTGTGAAACACTCATGCTCCTCAGCAATAGGGAGCATGAGCAGTTTCATGAGAACTGTCTTTCCTCAATCTCCGGTGCAAGATAAAAGAGCAAAACAATTGCACAACGTCAGAATAACTGCACAAGAAAACAGTTATCTAAGAACTAATGTGCTATTGGAGACAATGGTTAAAGGCTTTCCTATGACTGTGCAGAAAATGTCTAAGGGAACCTCCTGTCTTGAAGACCCAGTTGTTCAGAAATAAATGCAGAAGAGTGTGTTACACTTCTAGTCTTCCTAGGCACAAAGACACGCAGAGCAAGGCACAATTAAGGTCAGTGAATTCTTTCAGCAAATTCTGTACTGCTGTTTGGCAGAGTGTTGCAGGAGATTTATGTTATTTTCAGATATAATAGGAAAGTAAATCCACTAGACCAGCTCTTCTAAAGAAAAATAATAATGTAATTCTGGTTTAAGTCTTTTTTGGGTAGAGACTACCAGTAATTCTAATTATATTTCACAATTACTTGCCACTTGACAGGGATTGCTCTGCTTTTGAAGCTCAACCTGGACGTGAGATATAACTGTAAGAAAAATAATTTATGTTACTCTGTTGCCATTAAAAAAAGCATGACGTTAGTCCTAAGACAGTCATGAAGAAAATAATATAATTTTTGAGCATTATAACTGAAAGCCTCAGGCAGCTAGAGGAATGAGCACTTTCCCACACTTGACCTACACTTTGGTTTCACAATTCCCTCTGGCAGTAGCTAAAGATCAGAGATTAGCACGGACTTTGAATAAAAATGGTTAAATTGACTCAGATGTAGGGAGAAAGTAGGAAGAAAACATTCCTCCTTAAGCTCAAATCAAATCTGATGGTGGGATACATGGCATACAGCATGTGTTCCTGCTGCCCCATGGTTTTGGAAGACTGGATTGATGGTTGGAAATTCCACCAGCTGGTTTTTTTTTTTTTTTTTTTTCTGCTGAAGCAGAAACCAAAAACTGTTGACAAATTATACATTGAAATGTTTTTAACTTGTTCTGCACTGTCTTTTTAAAAATTCATTTGGCATTTCAAATATTACATTCAAATTTGACTGCCAGCCTCTGAATATTTACACATGAACCCAAACAAAAACTGTGCAACATCAGTTCCAGCCACAAAACAGAAATAATTTGGAACGGTTAATATTTTTAATAGAAAATATGAGAAAAGAGAAAGAAGTCTTTTAATTCCTATGTCATAATAAAGCAACACCATCTTGTTTACCAAAAAAAGACAACATTCTTTGAATAATATTCCATGAGAATACCAATCCTGTTGGTGACAATTTAACATGTACTGCTGTGATACATGACCAAAGATGTAGTTTTGACCTGGCCTGATAAACTTCTCCAAGATTTATCAGTCTTAAGTAATAGGCTCATAATAAACATGCCAATACCACTAGCTGCATAAGAGAGTACAGAGCAACAAATTAGTAATGCTCCCCTCTTTCGAACTGCACATGGTGTAGCTTTTCCTATTCCTACATTCATAACTTTCAACTTCACTTCAGTAGTTTGTAATAAGACCATTTCTGAGATCATCACTGTAGTAAACAAAACCAAGAAAGCATAGCTATTGTAAGGGCAACAAATTGTCCCAACTTTCAACTCACACATATTGCCTAAATGTCAGATCAAAAAATATTGAAAAGGCACCTGAACCCAGACCAAAAAGGATCAAAAAGACACCTGCTCCCCTTGAAAGACAGTAATCTGCCACAGTCAGAAACCCCAATGTATTATCATTTCCATTAGGTCAGTCTCTGCTGCAAGAATTAAAAGATCATTATAATAGGAAATAGTCCTGAAATTTAATTCACTGAAATTTTAAGCTCATAGCTGTAGCCTTAGATCTCAGTGGATGCTTTCTCTATATGCACTGAATTTTCCATGTGGCACTATTTTCCTTGCCATTGTACCAAAGGCCATTATAGCACTTCCAAAAGAACGTTAGTAATGATGAGGTCTTGACTCTGGATTTATAGAATTTCATTTCTGATGTAAGGAAGAACAATGCTTTACAACCAAGGGATTAAAAATGTAAAGCAATTTTGTGATCAGGCTGCCATATATGCCATTCAATAGCTCCCTGAGGAGTTAAGAAATTCTTTACATACAAAGTGAATAGCAGATTGTAGAATTACAACGTTGTGCTCTGGGCAGCCAGGAGCTCAACATTAAAATTGTTAGGGCATGCATGGAAAACCAGGTCAGTAGATAATATCAAATGAAATATGAAAATCTGTCATGAGTAAAGGAGATTCCAATGAAGTGAAGCCTTGAATTTTCCCCCTAGTAAGTACACATCTTATTCAAATATTATTCTTACACAGGTAACATTCATTATGAGATACCACTTAAGGAGCAATCAGAAAATGGTGTTACATGTAGGGTAGGCTTGACAGTTTGGATTAGTGATTTATTCCATGTAGGTAGGAGATGGTTGATTGACAGAAACAAGTATTTGCGAATTACAGTAAAGAATCCCAAGGCACAAGCTGTTTCACAATGATGCTGTGGAAAGATGCTGAGCAATACTATTTCTGCAAAACTCCTCTCCATGGAGCAGTACAAAGCATATCAGTAAAACTGATATAGCAGATGCTGTGTAAAAGGCATTTGATAGGCATTGGTCCTGCACAAGTTGAATTCACGGAACAAGCTGCTGACTTCTGTGGTTTTTAACATCTAGGAAAAAAAGTCAGTCACTATATAGAAGGTCAAAGAAATATCTGAAACTGGCATTTTTACAGTTTTCAGCATCATTGAGCAATGTCAAAAGCAGACTTCAGCTATTATTCTGGCACCTACAAATGCAGCTGTCATTCTCTACTCCCTGATTATGTGTTTCTTCAGTTTTGTTGACATCATTGCAGAGTTTGGTGGGAGAATGAAGAAAAACTGTGAGTGGAGTATAGGGTATGGCAAACACGAAAAAAGTCTGGTATTTTTATGTATAGGTATATTTTTACCTGCACTTCTACTGACAAATAGATGTGCCTGAAGA
>NW_010112549.1:0-30688 GCF_000699245.1 Pterocles gutturalis | reverse complement strand
AAGACACGCTCAGACAATAAATCCATATAGTCCATCTTGCCTCAAGTAATGGTTAATAAAAGATTCTTAGGGGAAAGAGGGGAAGTACAGACCAGCATAACCGAGCACAATTTACCATATTCCAGCAGTTTACTGGTTTCCTAAATTAATGTTTAAAATTCCAGTATTTAATATAATTGTTAAAAGTCTCTGTAATCTTGCCTTATAGTTGGAACTGGTTTATATCTTTAACCTCTGCTGTACTGATGAGTTCCACCACTTACATACATTGCATGAAAAAAAGTAGTTCTTGCCTTCAAAGTTCCTATCATTTCATGCCTGTTTCCTGTGTTTTAAGGATCAGTGAATAACCATTTCCATTCACTTTCTCTGTCATCCTTAAGGATTTTATAGATTGCTTCTCTTTTGCCTTACATTCATCTGTTTTCCAAGAAATCTCTTCTCTCCTTTTATTGGAGGTATTTTGTTCCTATATAACTTTTTTCCCTCACAAATTGTTCTCACATTGAACGATCAGAACTGCATGTTTAAGTGCATGAACGATAACGTAGGTTGTGAGTTATAAAGGCAGTAGCAGAATGACATCTGTTTAATTCTCAAGTTCTTTTCTAATATTTTCATATGTACTTTTTTTTTGTCTCTCTCTCCATCATCACCATTAAGGTCATGTTTTCAAAGGGTAGCTGAGAGCTCTTTCTCGAGCCATTGTTGCCTGTAAGTTATTAAAGCCCATCACTTTGGAGATGTAATTTAGAGTGGTTGAGTTTAAACAACTGTGTTGTGCCATGCATCAGAAAAATTTCTAAAGCTAGAGAAGCTAGGGAACATGTTCATGTCACCTCAGATTAATTATATAGAATATTCTGATTGATTTAGGACTTGTTTAAAGCTCTCTTTAACAGACTGGCCAGCCTGGTGGCAAAGATGCTTTTGCACATCCCTGGGTTTATGAATAAGAGGAAGGTGATGGGAAGCTGCATGGATTTGCATAGAGAGGAACATTCGTTTGCTCTGAATTCAGACTGAATTTTGATGCTGTCTCCTGCAACATGCTTGTTTCAAAATTAGGATATTATGGTAGATGAGTGGACAACTAGTTAGATGAAAAAATGGTCGGATGGTTGATCTACAAGTGTGATGTTAATGCGTTATACTCTACCTGCATGCCTGTGACAACTGGAAAACAATAGAGGTCTGTCCTGGGACCTGTCTTATTTAACAGCTTTATTGAGTATATTCTCATCACATTTGCGGGTGACTCCAAACTGAGGGGAGGAGCTGATATGGTGAAGGGCAGAGAAACCATTCAGAGGGACCCACAGAGCCTGGTGGAACAGGCCTAGAGGAACACCATGAAATTAAGCAAGGGCAAACACCAGGTGCTGCCCCAGAGAGGGCAGAGCCTTTGGGCTGACATGGGCTGGGGAGCAGCTCTGTGGGAAAGGCCCTGGGGTGGTGGTGCGCAGCGACATCAACATGAACATGAATTGTCCACTAAGACAGTGAATATGCAGAGCTGCCTCCCAGCTCTAAACAGCTGAAAGCTTTCCATTAACTTTAATTACCCTTTAATAGCCTTTATTTGAGGCTCAAAAAACTTTTGTCTTCTGTTTTGCAAGATGGTAGGATTTTGAAAGTAAAAAGGGAGAAACTTTGTATAAATATTAAGGACTGGCTGCAGCTCTGTACTCCACATTTAATCAAATTTTATCATAATTATTATTCTATTTGGGCCCATTTTGGACATATAAATGTATGCACATCTATCTCTCCATGCATATTCTAGGTGAGAAAAATGTATGGTTTAAAAAGTACTATTAGTAAGTTATTTTACAAGATATACATGGTTTATATAGACGACATGCATTATCAGTTGAAGAGTTAGAACATACTCTTCTAAGGCAGAGGTCAGAAATATCCATTTAATCTGTCTTATTCATGATGATGACTATTAGCTGGGCTCTTTCCAGATGCAAAGAAACAGTCAAGAGGTTTTCCTGGATCAAGGGACGGATGTGGGAAAGGGAGATACCTACTACACAGGAAATACCAGAAAGAATTGTCTTTCATGGAAGGCAATATTACTAAGAGCTGTGAAGGCTTCTGAAGGCATGCTGTTAAGCTCTACTTCTACATTTTGATTTGCTGTTGTTATTATCAGGCATATCCTAAACCAGAGTTTGAGACAACAGCTTCTCCAACTTACTGAAACTGTTTCCTTATAGAGTAAATAGCACTTTAGCTTGGGAGGAGCTTAGACTGGCTCATGATTGCCAGTAGTCATCCATTCCCAGATGGTCATGATCTACAAGTGGAAAAATCCTTGGAGATGAGCTGATTTGGGGCATCACCTCAGCAAGGACACAGAACTTTTTATTCTATTCAATTGTTTTTTTCCCTGTAACTATGCAAAGCTTGATTCGCCCGTGCAGAGCTCCACAAATTTTATCAGAGCTAGGTAATTTCACAGCAAACCTGAATCCGGCAGAAGATTTCATGTTTGGAATATTTTTTACTGGAGCACTGCAATAGGAAAACTTAGAGAATACCGTTAACTTTATGATCTCAGATAAATTAACCACTACTTTCAAATATGACCTTCACTAGCTGTTCAATGAGAAATGATAAAGACTCAAAATCTTCGGGGAAAATTCTTTTCTGAAGACTTCCGGTTCCTTCAGAACTAAAGGAGCTGGTGCGTATCTGGTATCTCTCATCTCTTATGAATAAGTCAAGCATCTTGAATACTGTTTTGTGTGTCAGTATTTTGCATGGATTTGGAAGATAATAGCAAGTCAGCAAGCCAAAAGGAATGTCTGGGCTGCTTCTGATTTTCATCTTGCAGTGCTTAGCAATACCTTTCATAATATGGGGAGAAGAGAAGAATGTTTAAATCACATTGCTGAGAAATTATCCTATTTCCATGGACAGATTCCTTTTCATGGGCCTGAAGGCAAACAGAGCTGGCTGGCATGTGTTCCTTGTTCCACATGGTATTCAGCAGTTCAAGCACTAACCTTACTGAATCCAAACACGTTCACTGGATGGAAGGTTACTTTATATATTTTTTTCCAGAATGAAGATTGCACCAGAAGCAAGGCAGTGGCTGGCTGTCTTAGTAAGAGATGCTTTTGCCTAATTAGAGCTTTGAGTTTACTTATAGGCATAATACATTCCTTAAAAATTCTCTCTATATAGAATAAAGATCTATCTCACATCTTGTTATAAATGTGCAGTTTTCCAGCATACCTATACCTGTTAATATGAATTCCAAGATTTTATTGGAAATCTGCATTATCTTACAGTGGAAGCACAGAACACCTTTTATCAGACAGCTTCCCAAGAAAAGGTGGGGATTGTTTTTAATGCAGGACTGAGCCTTCTTATCTGGAGAGCTTCCATGACAATGAATTGCACTATAAAAGGTTGTTTCACTATCATCTTCCTCTTTTGTTGCTATAATTGGGAAGACATCTATGGATGTGTCCACCGAAGTCACCACACAAGCTTTGCTTGTGACTTCATGACAGGAAGGTGTTAATCCAAATTTTCAGGGACAATATGGGAAGGGAAAGCTCAAGAAAAAGGATCAAGAAGAGTGAATAACAAGAAATTTAAAGATCCCACAGAAGAGGGAGAGAAGAAGTGCCAGAAGAAACAAGAAGCAGAAGAAGCTAAGTGTAGTTTTGAGGTCATTATACTAGAAATACAAGAAAGAAGGGGGCTATTCCAATGCATATTTTTTAGTCATCTCTCCAAGACTGCTCCAAGCAAAAGTTTGGAAACACTGTGTTACAGATACAAAAAGTTTTAATGAGACAGCTGCTTTTCAACTACATTTAAATTTTTGATTTTGTAAGCAGGATTTCCTATGCAACTGCCTATTACCTAATGAAACTACTGTTTTAGATACTGCAATTGATGCTTAGCAATTTTAAAGTTTTTTTAATAACACATATATTTTAATATTATAGTACTGCTGAGAGAGTTGTACCCTGTTTTCATAGGGGGCAAGCATAAACTTAACCCTTATCAAAAAAATGCATATCATTTATCTAGACAACATAGAGAAATTGTAGGACACAGAAGATAACAATGTTTTACTTCGGAAAGACAGACCCACCAGCTAATGGGGGGTAGAATTAATCTCTGTCTAATTACAGACATGTTTGAAATGCCTGATCTGTCTTCTCTTTGTAGGTGGTAGAGAGAAGTTGCAAATTATCGGATCTATTTTAGAACACTACTGTAAGGTATAATGAACAGTACCCTAGAGCTGCCCATTTCTGTGTCTTAGCTGTAGCTGATATTGAGACAAGTAGCTCAGATGGGATTTTTTTTTTTTTTGCAAAAGTTAAAAAAAATGTCAGAAATCATTAATTTATCTCTATTAGAGCTTTTAGAGGACCTTTTTATTTAGAGGACTTCTAAATGTATTAGTTTCACCATGGACAGGACATTTCTCTGAAAAACAATTTAAAAAGCATGAGTAACACTGAATATTAGAATGGTCAACCCTTTATTAGAAAGAACACTTGTATAGATCTAGGGAAAACATGACTTAAGCCTTTAGTCTTCCTGCTTCAGATTCTGAGAGTCAGTGTATTAGGTAGGCAATATGAGATGTGCTTTTTTCTCATCTTGGTCCTGTTCCATCTTATAAAAATAATAATTTATGAGTATATATAAACAATGTGTAACACCATTTGATCCATATACCATGTTATAGAAATGTTACATATTGGAAACACAGAATCATCAAATGGTTTTTTTGGAAGGGACCATTAAAGATCATCTAGTCCAACCACCCTGCCATGGGCAGGGACATCATTCACTAGATCGGGTTGCTCAAAGCCCTGTCTAACCTGAACTTGAACACTTCCAGTGACAGGGCACCTATGTCGTCTCTGAGCAACCTGTTCCAGCTCCCTGTTCCACCGTTATCAGAGTAAAAAATTTATTCCTTATGTGCAATCTAAACTTACCCTCTTTCAGTTTAAAACTGTTACCCCTTGTCCTATTGCTACAAACCCTACTAAAAAGTCTGTCCTTATCTTTCTTATAAGCCCCCTTTAAGTATTGAAAGGCTGCAATAACATTTCCTTGGAGCCTTCTCTTCTCCAGGCTGAATGACCCCAACTCTCTCAGCCTTTCTTCAGAGGAGAGGTGTTCTATTCCTATGACCATTTTTGTCATTCTCCTCTGGTCCTGCTCCAACAGGCCCATGTCCTTCTTACGTTGGGGGCCCCAGAGCTGGATGCAATACTCTAGGTGGGGTCTCACAAGAGCAGAGTAGAGGGGGAAAATCACCTCCCTTGACCTGCTGGTCACACTTCTTTTGATGCAGCCCAGGGTGCAGTTGGCTTTCTCGGCTGCAAGTGCATATTGATGGGTCATGTGCAGCTTTTCATCCACCAGCACCCCCAAGTCCTTCTCCACAGGACTACACTCAATCCTTTCATCTCTGAGCCTGTATTGATATTGGGGATTGCCCTGACCCAGATACAGGATCTTGTGCTTGGCCTTGTTAAACCTCATGAGGTTCACATTTTCTTGCTTCTCAAGCCTGTCAAGCTCCCTCTGGATGGCTTCCCTTCCCTCCAGCAAATCAACTGCACCCCTCCCCTTGGTGTCATCCACCACTTCATGAAAACTTATTTGGTACAGCCTTGAGTGAACCTGGTATAGCCTGGTTACTGGTTTCCACTTGGACATTGAGCCATTGACTATAACTGTCCGCAGCCATCCAGCTAATTCCTTATCCATCTAACAGTCCAGAAGTCCAGGTAGATGACATCTGTAGTTCTCTTGTCCAGTGATGCAGTCATTCCACCACAGAAGGCCATTAGATTAGTCAGGCACGATTTGCCCTTGGTGAAGCCATGTTGGCTGTCTCTAACCCCCTCCTTGTCTTCCATATGTTTCAACATATCTTCAAGGAGGATCTGTTCCATGATCTTACCAGGCACAGAGGTGTGACTGACTGGATGGTAGTTCCCAGGGTCCTCCTTTTATCTGTTTAAAAAGAGACACGTTGTTTCCCTTTTTCCAGTCACTGGGGACTTTGCCTATTTCCATGACTTTTCAAATATGATTCTGATTGTCTTGGCAACTGCATCAGCCAACTCCCTCAGGACCCTGGGATGTATCTCGCCAAGTTCCATGGACTTGTGTATGTTCAGGTTCCTCAGGTGTTTTCAAACCTGACCCTCTCCTACAATGGAAAGGACTTCATTCCCCAGTCCTTGCTTTGAGGTTCAGGGCTTGAGACATGTGGGAAGAGAGATTGCCACTGAAAACTGAGGCAAAAAAAACTCTTTGAGTACCTCAGCCTCCTCCATGTTGATTGTCATCAATTCTCCTGTCTCATTTATTGGGGGGGTATGTTTTCTTTAAGCTTCCCTTTCTGGCCAATGTACCTGGAGAAGCCCTTATTTTTCACAACCCTTGCCACTGTATACAACATTGCTATATATGTGTTATGTACATCGTTATATACAATGTTATATATGTTATACACTGAGGTCTTGGTATTGGCTATTCTGGCACCTCACACTTTCATTTTCTACACAAAATGTTATTCTCGCAGAACATGAGAAATTTTTAAAACTCATGAAAAAAATCAGAACACTCCAATAAGAGAGGCACTTTGTGTGCCATAACTTGCTTATTGCAAGGAGTAAACAGGGCTGCATCTTCTCAAATACAGAACTGCATAAAAGATTAAGTGGCTGGTGACTGTCTGTGCCACCAGCTGTGGGAAATAGCTGAGTGTGTCTAGAGAACAAGTCCTGGTCCAGGCGGTTCTCATTGTAGCCAGACATGGTTTATCAATACCATTACTTGACAGGATAGAAACAAATGTACATCCCTTGTGATTTTTGACTCTTTTCGCTAGCAATAGAGGCAGCCTTTTAAGTGTTGTGGTGCTTTCAACCACTTTCTTACTTGTTTTGTAGCTGTTCCTTCGTATTTGTACCTTCCACATGCAAACTGCTGTTGTCTTATTTAGTGGTCGTCTTTTTTTCTCTATGTCTGTCTTTGGAAGTAGTCTTTTAAAAGTCTAGCTGGATTTATCACATGAGAAATTTACCACAATTAGAAGCCCACTGCAGAAGCTATTTGAATGTGCATTACAGAAATAATGCTGCTGATTGAGCTGAGGGCATCTTTATGCATGCTGTGTCATTTTTTTGAGAGCTTACTGTCATAATCCGTTTATTTCAGGAAAAGGAGTATATGCTACCTTTCTCAAAATCCTAACATGTCTTTCTGTTATCAAATATTTCTTTCCAGTTAGACTTTGCTTGTGCACTCTCTTTAGCGTAAAAGCATCTGTATGTGGGGAGCACAAATGACATAGGGTTTCTGGTTGAGTAGGTATATTTATGTTTTAAATTTTAAGGATTTTAAGGATTAACTTAATAAACTACCTGTTTCACTGGGATTATTTAGTGTAGTACTGCACAATGCCTCTGACTATACTTTGTATATGAGACTTGGAAAACCTCTCCCTCCAGAAACAGTAACTGATTTCACAAGCAACTTGTAGAAATATTTTCAACAGTGGACATCTAATTCAAAGCTCTTGCACAAAAAGGAAGGAAGGGAAGGCAGGCATGATAGATACTTCAATGAGTCAAAGAATGTTCCCGTAGGAGAGTCAATTTTTACATTATTTATGCCTCTTTTGAGCAGTGAATGTTTAACAGTGTGGATCAAGCGATGAATTCTCTGGTACGTTGTCCTTTCTCTGACAGCACAGTAATATCAGATCTAAATTTTTCTACACAATTCTTCCTGACAAGCACTTTTAATTTTTACCAGTATCCATTTAGCAAGACACTAACAACAGCTCCAGCTCTGCCCAGCTGTTTAGATGCTGTGTATTACTTTCAGGACTGAAAGAGTTGCAGTTGCTTTCCAAAACAAACAGGGAAGACCATTAGAAATATGAGTTCTCCTATAACAATGAAGGTAACGTCACACATCTGGGGTTTTGACAAGGTTGGGGTAAGGTTTAACTTTAGATCATACTTAACAGTTCAGTAATGTTGCTTTCTACTAATAATACGGCTTGTGACATCCGTGTTCTGAAACCTATCATACGGTTGGGTTCTTCAACTAAAAAAAATTCCTCTGGCAGAGGTGTTATCTTCCTTTCTGCCTTTGCATTCACTAGGGAGATATCATACAGCCAGAATAAACACTGCTGCTCCCAGATCCCCCGGCACTTTCTGAAACAAGTGGAGGAGCTAGTAATCTGAAATTATGCTGAATCTCTTCCGGCCAGTGACCTTGTGTAAATGGAAGTGTGGTTCCAGTGAGACTAGTACTTGATACTGCCAGAAGCCCCCCTGAAAGGGAAGAACGTCAAGTGAGTAATAAAACAGAAGTGCCAGATATGTGCTTACAGGCTGATAACACTGCTACACCTGGACCTCTTCCACAGGTTAACCTTTAATGCATGGATGTTGTCCAGCAGGATGAGCAATACCATTTGTACACAGAAGAGAAACTGACAACTCTGTCTTCCTCTGGCTGAAGGGATTTTTTTTTCTTATTCAGATCATAAGATAAACAAATGAATCTTGAAGGGTCTGGAAGTAAATCTGGGCTCTGAGATATGTCAGTACTGCACTGGAAGAGCCTGAGAAAATGGAGATGTAAAGGAGCAAGTGAAACGGATAAGAAAGGTCATAAAGCAGATGAAGACAAAATGGTAGCATCCTCAGGGAGAGGAGAGGAAGCAGGGGATAAAATGGGGACCACCCATGGCACTTTTCCATTCTGCTTCCCCTTAACCTGCAGGTCCAGAGGCAAGAGGTGGAGAACAAATGGTGCTTGACCCATGGCCAGCCACTTAGATCTTACTGTGGTGGTGATGGGGGAAACTATGTTAGGTGAAGCAGCTGTAGCACCTTCAGAAGTATTTGAAGCCAAAGCAAAGATAATATCTTTGCCCTTTGGTCCAAGCTTCCTTGTTTTAAAAAATAAATTGCCAATTGTATATTCTAAATTCCTTTTATTCCCCACTTCTCATTTCACACTCTCTTCAGGCTTCCTTCCTGGTTTTCTCCTTCCTTTTCCCTTTAGTTAAATGCACCTCAAAGTAGAACTGTAGAAAGAACGTGGCATTTGCCATCCTTCCACTGGCCTGGACATTTTCCTTATCTGTATTTCTCACAGCTTTTCTCAATAGAGCTGGTGACTCCCTGGGGCAGACAGGGTGCTCTCTTTGTGTGTGTGTGTGTGTTGCAGCATAAAGAAGACCCAGTACTGCTCAGTCTTATCATATTATGGTAATTAATAAATATTAATAAAGCAAATTTAATGAGTCTCGAATTCTTCAGAGCAACAGCTTATGAACTAATGTTGCCTGTGTTTATCTTTCTCAGAGTGCATGAAGTTCTTTTTCAGCCTGCTAGCATTGAGAAAGAACCAAATTATGAACTAATGCTGCCTGTGTTTATCTTTCTCAGAGTGCATGAAGTTCTTTTTCAGCCTGCTAGCATTGAGAAAGAACCAAAGCAAGCATAACAAACTGGAGAGACCTTTGGAAAGAAAGCAGGAATATGGCAGTCATGGTTACGGTAGGCAGGAGTGTGAGATATCAACAGGCACATTCAAAACCAGAGAGCTCATAACACAAAAGGTGTTAAAGCACTTCCTCACCATAGAGATGTCCTAAAAAATTATTGCAAGAGAAAGTAAAAAGGAAGGCTGTGGGGAGGCAAGGACAATTACTCTCTTCTCACATTTTAGCTAGCCTGTATCTTGCAAAGCATCAGTCAGTGCCCTGCTTCATCTCTCAGCCTAACAGGAGCTTGCAGAGGTCACAGAGTAGCTATTAAAGCACTAGGTACTGCTGTAAGAGAAAAAGCCCACTGATGGTGCCACAAATACTAATACATGGTAAATAGCCAGTGGCATGCAGAATTGACAGAGGGCAAACTAACCTTATTTATGAGAAGTGGTAGTTCTTAAGGGTTATGCTGGTGCGTAGTCAACTGCTCACCAACTGCTTAATAAGAACAACAACAAAAAAAGAAGAATTAGATAAACGTATAAAGAGACTGGCACAAAATTGCAGGCAATATTGTGCACTAATCTTATTTTTTTTTCTTTTTTAATCTAGCACTCAAGACTGGAAACCAGGGAAATCCAGATTTTGTCTGACATTATAATACAAATTCAGCTTGGAAGACATGTTTAAGAGGGAAGAATGAATGTTTCAATATCAATCAAGATGGCAAATATACTTTTGGAGTTGCACTGAAT
This sequence comes from Pterocles gutturalis, assembly GCF_000699245.1. Classification (NCBI taxonomy): domain Eukaryota; kingdom Metazoa; phylum Chordata; class Aves; order Pterocliformes; family Pteroclidae; genus Pterocles; species Pterocles gutturalis. The sequence goes on along the minus strand of NW_010112549.1, from coordinate 20,407 downwards.
AATTTGATTATTTCAGAGTTTAATGAACAGGAAGGTGTTCCTCTGCTACAAAATTCTTGTTGATTCAGCTGATAAGTAGGTTGCTGTGAACCTTACTGCCTGGGACTCATCCATGAGAGAGTGGGTCAGGATGCAAACGCGGCATTCAGCTTATTTCTGTTACACTAGCTAAAGGCTTGCATTACCTTCACAGAACTGCAAATGGTCTGTGCACATAATTTATGCTTGTATGCACACAACACATACTCCATGGTCTGCAGGTGTTAAAAGTATGTTTTCCTCCTGGTCTTCATTCTCTTAGTTCTGTATTAGTACAGCACTAACATTGTCCCTATATGTAGCTGCAGCTAAAGTCTGTATTTATCATATCATAATATGGCTATGCTATATCTGGCCTGATTTCAATACAGTTGTGATTTTTGCTAAGGAATTCTGAAGGTATGAAATATCACCATACAAAAAAAAAATTACAAATGTTGTAATGACAATTACACAAATATTACGAAGTGTTGCTCTGTTCTAGGTAACAGGACCTGCTGGCTAGCCATTAAAACCTGGCTGCTCCCTCAGAAGTTCCAAGGCTAGATGGAGAGATTAGCAAATTAGATCTATTAGATTAGATTAGTTTATTAATTGTGTTTTGCTTCTTTTTAATCCAAGGAACAGGGTCCTAGTAACACACATGTCATGGTTATGCATACGAACTCTTGTTCTTGGGTTTAACAGTTAAAATGCTAAGTTCAAATTTGTCCATCAAGAGATTCTGGTTACTTGTCATATTTGTCAGTGGGAATGGCAGCTAATGTTGATGGAGTACATTTGAGCATACTTTGAAAGCTGTGAATTAAAATTTCACTAGTGCAGGTTATGGCTTTGAAATTAAAATGAGTTCATGCACTAGCTAAATCATGTTGCTGTGGTGAGTCCTCAGCTTCATTTGCTCCTACAATAAATCACACCAAATATGCCTCAGGTGGAGCCCCACCATATTCAGATCTACATTAGACAAAGCATTATGTGAAGGCCTGCTGGAACCTGTAGAAATGCACACTTGCAGTGCTAGCTGGAGTTTTACAGACATTTAAAGGAAATGCAAAGTAATGTCAAGACTGGCAACAAGTGAATCTTACACCCAAGAAAGTTCTTAAATTCTTGGGAATGCCAAGTGCTCAGTGGTGACAAATCTGTACAACAGTTTCAGGGCCCTCTTAGCTACAGTCTTTGATACAATGGATTCAGGGCATTTTACACACTTCAGATATTTTAAAAAATACACAACAGATGCAATGTTAAATCATTTATTCTCAAGGAAAGGAATACCTCTACTGTTTGTGAAAGATAATTCATGTGGACAGACCGCCTCTTGTTTTCTAAATTAGTAGGTATCAAACATGAGGCATCATTCCTTACTGTCCTGCCACACAGCAGTGGAAATTTTATTTAAATGTTGAAGCAAGCAGTCTGTGCTCTGGGTAGCTTACATTGCAAGACTGAATTTTTCTTAAATGAACCTGTGGGCATACTTTCTATGCTAATACAAATCAGATACAACTGATCAGCCTGGGATGGTGTTTCCATTAGTGATTGTATTGATTTTGGTAGTGAAACTAGTTCATTTATAGCAAATTCATTTATCCCTTCATGACACTGCATGGTGCCACAAAGGCAGACTCCTTATTTTTGGGAAAAGGCAACCACATAGTTATTAGTGGTCTTTTGGTCCCACTGTTTCTAATAAATTATAAGACTCTAATTAGTTAAGTGAGACATTAATTTGCATGCCATAAACCAACAAAGCATGCCCATAGGTGAATTAAGTACATATTTTTATGCATAACATATATTAATACATAAATGTTACAATAGCATTTATACATTTACATTTGTGTACTGGACACTTTTAAACTGACAAAGAAGAATGTAATATGAATATGTTGGTTAACATTATAGCCATTCATTTATAACATATTTGTCATAGGGCATAAAGCCATATCAGTTGTTGCTCTGTTTTGCTAAAATTCCTTCTTGTTGTTTTGTGCCGTCATACCCAGTGTGGTGTTAAGAGAGGACTACACCAGTGTATTTGTTTCACACAGTACCACCTGCCTAAGGAACACTGCCTATTCCCAAGGTGGTAAATGCTTAAAGAGGTAATTACCAGAGTGGGAGAAGATAATGATACGAAGCATGGAATAAGAAAGATGATTTAAATGCATAGCAGGATTTATAACTTTTTTTTTCTGCTATCCTTCAGATATTTCGGTGCTTTTGTCTTAAACAGCATGAACTTGAGTTCACTTTTACTGGGTCAAGTAATTTTAAATGATCCCTTCTAACCCTGACAATTTGCTGGCATATTAATTCACACTTTCTTGTGCTAATGGCAAAAGATGTCTTCACTGCAGAGAAGAAGGATTTCTAGTTTATGACAAATTAAATTTCAAAATTTGATTTTGCTCTAAATCGCCTGATCAAGCGAAACTGTTCAAAATTTCCTATGAACAACAAATTTGTTGGTAGCTCCACTTTGAAGCAGCAACAAATGTTACTTCACTGACCACGTGTGCCCCAGGCTCTACAGCAGTGCAACTGAATTTCTTTGGATGTAGATAAACTTCATAAAACAGCTGAATGCATCTCAAGAGTCTGTGGGTTAAAGCCAGGGCTGCTGTGGCGCTGGCTCCATAGAAGAGTAGCTGGTAGTTCCGTGACTGTAGCTGGTCAGGCTGCCCCGCATCCAGCCTCTTCTCAGACCGGGGAGCACTCAGGGGCCCTGGGCTCTTTGATGAATTTCCTAAACCCTCTGACCTCCAGTGATGGAAGGTCACTCAGCCAAAGATGCGTCAAACAAAGGATGTAGAACTGGATTCTGCAAATGTTAGTGAAAAATGTCAGCCGCCTCTGTTTTTACTTTTGATGAGCAAGTAGAGCTTATTGTGCTTTACCCATTCCTATGAGAATAATCTAGTTAGCTGCCTCCTGTGAACCTATTTAACCTCCCCAGCTTGACAATGGACTGTACCGTTCCCCTTGTGACAATAATCTTTAGTATCTTGTGTTCTCTTACTTCAGAAAGCCAGGAAATCAGTCTGGACCATAGATAGGTTTGCAGAAATAGCAGTTAGAAAAAGCAAACAGCTTGGAAAGTAACCATATTTGCTATTGGAGCTATTGAAAGACCTGAAACCTACGGGTATTACAGGGTCACTTTTCAGAGGGAGGCTGTGTGATAAACAGTATTTTTTAGGAAAGAAGCTTTTTCTTGATTTGAATTATTCATTTTTACTCTTGACCATTATTCTTATGTTGGTTGATGATAAAGTATATCATATCAAACAATAATATGGTATCATAGCAACATAAAGGAGACCAGTCTTGCATAATCTGGAGATGCTGATATCATTGCATTTAGTTAATGCAAAACAATTGTAGAGCTGACATCTTTGAAGAGGTTTATTTTCCAGTTAAAAAAGTGGTGCTACTATCTGATATGACATTGTGTCTCTATGTTGCTTCAGGCTTCTTTTTAAAAGTCTCTAAAAGTCAATTATTTTTTTGCAATAACTGTACTGTTAAACAACTTTGTCATGGCCTTGGCTCTTGAACTAGCCAGTTCAAGCCTAGAAAATATTTTTCTTTCATTTTAATGTCAGCCACCAACCCAAAGCTGTCTTTGCAATAACATTGAAAAAGTGGTGTACCAGCTAACATCGTCTGCTGTGCAATCCTTTTTTTTTTCGGGGTGGATGGCAGAACAGCTATTTCAAAAAACAGCTCACTAAGTTATGCAAGATTAACTAGGGTCATAATAACAGGAACTCAAACAATACTTTTTATATATGTAAGTGATTCAAATCTCCTCTTCCTCATCTGAAATTCTATAGTGTTAGAGATGGGTGGGGAAAACAAATCCTAGATATAAATCCTACTTCTTTCAAGAAGCTGCAAAAATTACAAGAAGTTCAAACTGTGTAATTAAGTTTTCCTGCAGAATACCTGCAAGCATGTTCACATTCACAATTTCTAGCAAACTGACAGCTATGGAAATAAAATTCTGCATTGTTTCCAGAAAGGAGCCCTTCCTCCCTAACACAGTCATCTCAAAATTACGTTGAGCCAGAGAGGATACAAAATTTATGGACTGGAAATGAGACGTGCTTTTTACAAGGCATCTCTGAGAGCTCCAGAACATTTGCAAGCATTTTTGCCACTGTCATTTTAGGTTTTCTTCAGAATTTTGTGTTGTTTTTACATTATATCAAAAGCTGCTTCTGTCTCTAATAATGTACATCACAGTGCCATCTAGCGTGGGGAGAGAAGAATATGGAGAAGAAAGTGGATGGTTTGAGCTTCAGTTTGTGTGAAAGCAAAATCAAGGCCATACACAGCCTTCATTGAAGAGAATTATACCTGTCTTTAACAACTATGTCTCTAGTTTCAGAAGATTGCCACTAGACTGTATGCAGCACCAAAGAGAGAAATATGACCTGGTCCATGTGATTGTGTTAGTTGTGGTATTATACTTTATGAAACAGAATGCCTTATTTAGTGTTTGATTATCAGAAAATGCCCACCTTGAATTCTGGGTGCACAAAATGGGCTAAAAAATGAAAGACAAATATGAGACACATGCTGCTTTAATAACTGATTATTTTGCAGTGAAAATTTCTCGTAAGAAAGGCTGTATGCATCCACAGCTAGCTCTTTGGAGCCAGCTAAGCTGCTACTGTCTAGATGAGACAATATATTGTGACACTATGAAAAGAAGAAACACGAAGGGCAAATTTAAGACAATATATTGCAACACTATGAACAAAAGAAATGTGAAAGGTAAATTCAAATACTGAGAGTAGTTTTCTCTTTTTCACCTAGTCTCCTCACAGCAATGGAGGTCTGGTACCACAAGTACAAAGGTCTATCAATCTGTGGCTACAGGGAACAGGGTCCTACAGGAGAGCTAGAACTTTGAACTGCTCCTTCACCTGATATGTGTTATAATATGTTTGAGCTCTCTTTCATGCCTGAGATATATATGCCTGAAGCCATTTCCTCATGGATGGACTTGCACTCGCCCATGTGTCTGGACTGACCTGGGGAGGAAAGAACAGTAGACCTGGTTTAACAGGCAACGTTGACTCAACCTGAATGTTCCTGTAGTCTTCCAGAAGGTCTTGTGAGCTCACCCGCTGCTTTCTCAGCTACATGTCTTGGCTTCAGCATGCAGCTTAAAACCTATTACGCATTACATGTTTCTGGGAATCATCACTTGGTACCACGTCCAGTGCTTAAGGGAGATCTGTGGGGCTGGTGTGCAAGGGCCCTGCTGCTGCCTGCTGCAGTGAGAGCTCTCCTGGGCGGGCGGCTGGTGAGGCAGCAGCTGGAGCCTCTCATTGGCATTGCCCACTCCACACTCCAGCCAACCTAAACCAAACCAAACCAAACCAAACCAAACCAAACCAGGGACACTCAAAAATGACACAGCCAAGTGGTTCCTCTGCTCTGAGAAGACGTCAACAACCCACCAGGATTTTCAAGACACCTGGGTGCCATGGTGCAGCTTGACAGGGTCAGGCACATCCCACTAGTCCACACCCCTCCAGAGTTCCTGGCCACTACTGGCACAGTCTGCTTGCTGCAGAGGGCTTTTACCTGGAGGACACAGTCCAGGCATGTTGGGATCTGGACCTTTGGGAACATCCTTACTCATCACTTTAACTCTTGGGAAGTAGGAATTTCAGAGTAGCTTTAGGACTTTATTACTTTGTGCCACAAAAAGAATAAGTGCTGAGGAGACTAGAGATTGACATACACCTGAAAAAGCCAAGTAAGGAGGATGTGAGCTCCATGGACTGGTATCCATGGCTGTGGGAATGCTGGTGTTGGGTTCTTTGTAAATAACTTTTCAAAGACCTGAGTCCAAGATACAGCACAGCTTGGTTTTCTCCTTTCTTTCATAGGGCTGGTTAATTACACATTAATGAGGATGCTGCCACCCTCAACAAGAATGTTAGCTATATGTGTAATTCCTGTAGGTAACTTGGCTTTCATGTGACCAGGTAGCAAATAGGAGGCACAGTGCTTTCCACAGGCGCATTGCAAGCCAAGGCTCCTTTAGAATGTTATTTGTATTTTTGAGAAAACCCATTTCTTAGTGACACAACCTAAGACAGGTATGCGACTTCTATATCAGACACTGTCAAGACTAAAACATGTTTAGAATTTAAATTATATTTAATATTGATAAATATAATTTACAGGATTTCTGCTCCTTCTTTAACCTAGAGACAGGATAAATATTAATGAGTTTGCTTTTGGTGAAGTGCAAGCAATTCCATAAGTCAAATTCACTCAACCTGTATTTGCATGGAATACTTACATTTTCCATAGTATCTTTAATTTTGTCAACACTGAAAGCAGATCGCGACTTTGTTTTTAAGGTTGGTAAAAAATTGTTGAACTGTTCTGAAGTCCAGCGGAGTGCTATTTTTACCCCTGCCACCACCACCAAGAAAATAACAAAAAACCTCCAACCAAACACCCCAATAAATAATCTTGTTCTGTCCTGGCAAGCGTATTCTTGGCATCTGATGACTTTTGAAACTGTAGCAACTACCTGCTTTATTTCTATGGTGACAACGGTAAACAGAGAGGATACCAATCACATTCCTTTGTGACTTAATGCAAGTGCTCCTGGCCAAAATTAGGAAGTTTTTATTAGTCAAATTTTTTAGCTCATTCTGAAAGATTTTTAAAGATATTTTTGTTAAAAAAGGTCTAGACCGTTTCTGTTGTTCAGTTATTAGGTAAATGGTTTGCTATGTTCCATCTCTGCTAGCTGTCACTGGGAGTAGCTTAGCAAATGGTGATTCAGCCTTTGGTCAGAAGCTCGTTGTACTGAGCCTGCTCCAGATGTCATAAATACATCTTGTTGGGATGTTTTATTTCTCTCACTTCCCTGCAGGCAGCCCAGACTGGAACAGATTTATGTATTTTTATTTTGGGACTGTTTCTGCTGGAAGGCCTACAGAAAAAAAGCAGGCTTTGCATTTTAAGAAAGCTGAAGTTGCACACCATGTACATCTTAATTTAGCTATTGAGTAGATTTATGCTCAGAAATATGTGAAGTGGTCTCCCTTCAATACCTTTCAGATCCTGAGATATTTTCTTTCATTTTCTTGTCCAGCTCCAAATGAGAACAGTTTGGATAGGTATCAGCCTTAGACTTTTGCTATTAAATTTTGATTATCTTTTTGTATTAACAGTTCTACTGAGTCAGCCTGGAGAGCATTCTGAGACCCTCTACTGTAGTTAAAGGTATCAATTCTGTACAATATAATTACCTCTGTAAGTGTCAATCTATCCATTTGAAAAAAAAAAAGAAAGGTTTATTTACTGCAAGGATTCTTTTAATAGAGAACACTCATTAGAATATTCCCATCACATCTCCTAAGAGGTGTCTGTAAGCCTCCAGCTGGGTATAGTGCACAGAGATCCCTCTGATAGACTGACATACTCAGATATACCAATCAAACAAAGCAGCATCGAATCCTCAGAGGGTTTCAGAAAGAAATATAGTTGCATTACTACAGTGTTGTGTCTACAGTAATTAGTCACAGTGTAGAACTGGGTTTACAGACCTGTGTGTGCATGGTGCTGTGGGATGCTGAGGCTGCTGTACGTGCTGCCATTAGCTCTGCACCACCACTCTTTCAGCAGCATCTCCGCAGCGCTCCTTTGCCTGCAAGGGAAGAGGTGCAGGTTTGCTCTACGGAGCTCACTCACTCATGGAACCAGCTGCAAAAGTCAGGGGCTAACCCTGCTCTGGGTCTTTGCTGATCATTTTGCCACTTGGATGGGTGGGACAGAGATATCTGCTCTGCCGTATAGCAGCTTTCAATTGCTGGCACATTCAGCTGTGTAAGCCAAGTCCAGGGTAAGCTGCACTTAGAAGTAAAGAAACTCAGGAATGGCTCCATCTCAGGGTAGGTTTATTAATCCAGTGCCTTCAGCTGTCCAAATATAATTTAGCCCCAAGCCAAGTCAGAGCCCTTGGTCTTCATTTTCCAGTGAGATTTTTGTCTCACTTTATTATAAAGACATACCCATTAAGACCTTATTTTATACCTTGCGACTCACTGGTGGTACCAAAGGAGGGCAGTGCCTTAGCACGTGATCCTCTCCTTTTCTAGCATGCTTCATAAGAACGTCAACAGAGAGCAACTTAATCATCCTCAAACATTATTAAAGTAACTTAAATTAAGTAGGGACATGTACATCTTCAAGACACGGCTTCAGATTCTCTCCAGATGAAAGCAAGCACCTGTTTCAATTCTCATTAAAAATGTTAGAAAATGAAAGCAAGTACTACCATAGAGAATAAATTAAAACGAACTCATATTCTTCAGAACAAAGTGACCTTCTCAGAAAGACCTGTGTGCGTGATGTTCTTAGACATGTAGAAGAGTGTGAGAGAAAAACACTATGCTTTATTTCTTATTCCTAGTTGCATGGCGAATATCATGATGATACTTCACATGCAAACTTACCTTCTATTATTTATATTTTACATTGTGACAACATACAGGCAGCACAGCCTGATATGTATATTAGGGATATGTAGAGAAAATACCATTTTCTTAAGAGAAATGTAGTAACTTGCCTCTGTCTTGCAGTAAAGTAACCTTAAAACATCTGTGAATGGTTCTTTGAACTGCAGCATGAGGAGGGAAGAGACCATCGTTAACAAAGTAATATTTGTTTGACCCCGAGATATGGAACAAGTTTGAGATTGTCAACTAATAAGTCAGATTCACGAGTTCATAACTTATTTGGGGGTGAGTGCTGTAAGATGTTATAACGTCCTCCACTATGGCTTCATTACTGTCCTGGGCAGCATTCTGGACAAACACTACTGCCTGTCATTAGTTCTGTCTGTGCTTATGTATAACATTGTTAATGTCTTTTATGGGTAAATTAGAGGGTTTTTAAAAACTATTGAGAAATAAAATTAAATGCTAATCTTACAAAGTTGGGTATTTCCCTCTATGTTTCTCTTTAAAATTATTTTTTTATAAGCCTGCTTAACTTAGCGCGGCTTCAGCTCTAAGCAGCTGATCATATTCCCTGAAAGTGTAATTTACTGATAAAAATTATATTTTGTTCACCAGCAGGCCTGATTTGACCACTTATTCCAGATAACCTTAAGTCAGACCTGGACTCCATCCTCCCCACTTCTTTGAGACGTAAGTTTATCCGCAGTGTCTATGTACGGACTGAAGAAAGAGACTCAAGACCTCTCACAGTTGGGTCATATTTGCCCAGATGACTTTATTAGCATTACAGTACTTTTCAGTGCTTCTCATTTACAGAGAAATTGTTCAAACAGCCAGGAATCAGGTTAGGAAAGCTAAAGTTCTGATAGAATTAGATCTGTCCAGGAACATTAAGGGCAACAAGGAAAGCTCCTATAGGTACTTTAGTGATAAAGGAAGACTAGGGAAATGTAGGCCCTCTCAGAAAGGAAATAGGAAACCTGCTTACCTAGGATACGGAGAAGGCTGAGGTACTCAAGATCTTTTTTTCCTCAATCAAAGATATAATCTCAACAAATACGTTAAACAACATCCATGGGACCTGATGAGCTGCATCCAAGGGTCCTGAGGGAACTGGTGGATGAAGTTGCTAAACCATTGTCCTTCTGATTTGAAAAGTCGTGGCACTCCAGTGAAGTTCCCACAAACTGGAAAAGGGGAAACATAACCCCCATTTTTAAAAAGGGAAAAAAGGAAGACCCAGGGAACTACAGGCCGGTGAGTCTCACCTCTGTGCCCAGAAAGATCATGGAGTAGATCCAGCTGGAAAATATGCTAAGGTGCATGGAAAATAGGGAGGTGATTTGTGACAGTCAATGTGGTTTCACTGAGGGCAAATCATGCCTGACAAATTTGGTGGCCTTCTGTGACAGGGTTACGACATTGGTGGATAAGGGAAGAGCCGCTCATATCATCTACCTGGACGTGTGCAAAGCATTCGACACTGTCCCACAGGACATCCTTGTCTCTAAATTGGAGAAACATGGATTTGATGGAAGGATGATTCAGTGGATAAGGAATTGGATGGATGGTTGCACTCAAAGTGTTGTACTCGATGCCGAAATGGAGACCAGTGATGAGTGGCATTCCGCAAGGGTCAGTATTGAGACCAGTGTTGTTTAATGTCTTTGTAGGAGACATAAGTAGTGGGACTGAGTGCACCCTCAGCAAGTTTGCCGACAACATCAGGCTGTGTGGTGCAGTTCCCATGCTGGAGGGAAGGGACGCTATCCAGAGGGACCTTGGCAAGATTGAGAGGTGGGCTTGTGCAAACCTCAGGAAGTTCAACAAGGTCAAGTGTAAGGTCCTGCATGTGGGTCGAGGCAATCCCAAGCACAAATACAGGCTGGGCGGAGAATGGATTGAGAGCAGCCCTGAAGAGAAGGACTTCGGAGTGTTGGTTAACATCATGCGTCAATGTGCATCCTGGGCTGCACAAAAAGAAGGATGACCAGCAGGTTTAAGGAGGTGATTCTACCCCTCTACTCTGCTCTCATGAGACCCCACCTGGAGTGCTGCGCCAGGGACTGGGACCCCCAACATAAGAAGGTCATGGATGTGTTTGAGTGGGTCCAGAGGAGGGCCACAAAGATGGTTAGAGGGCTGGAACATCTCCCCTGTGAAGACACGTTGAGAGAGTGGCGGCTGTTCAGCCTAGAGAAGAGGAAGCTCTGGGGAGACCTTATTGCAGTCTTCCAGTACGTGAAGGGGGCCTACAAGACAGCTGGAGAGGGACTTTTGACAAGGGCATGCAGTGACAGGAAAAGGCGTAACAGTTTTAAACCGAAAGAGGGTAGACTTAGGTTAGACGTAAAGAATAAATTCTTCACTATGTGGGTGGTGAGGCACTGACACAGGTTGCCCAGAGTTGTGGTTGCCCCATCCCTGGAGGTGTTCAAGGCCAGGCTGGATGAGGCTTTGAGCAACCTGGTCTGTTGGAAGGTGTCCCCCCCCATGGCAGGGGGGTTGGAACTAGATGATCTTTAAGGTCCCTTCCAACCATTCTATGATTCCATGATTAATTTGAATACATCATTTGAATTACATCATTAATGATTCTTCTGTTTCTTTTGAACTAAATCAATTCACACTCTCGTAAATCTTATGGATTCTTGTGTGATGAAATCCTCAAAATGACCATTGTCTTCTCCAAAATCAAGTGAAAAATAGCAGCAGTTTAGGTAATTCAATGAGAATTGGGCTAAGAAATCGATATTTGGGTTTTTTTAATCAAAATTCAGGGGATATCAAGTGGTCTTTAGCGCTAGTCTTAAAAAATATTTTTACATTCCATATACAAGTCCCTTTTCACTCTCCAAAAACTGTAATCTAATCTTGTTCTTGTTTTTAATTTCTCATTTGCTTTGAATAGCTAATTTTTCGTATTAATTTTCTTACCTAGACAATAGATACTTCAAGTCCTGGCTGCTTCTTGAGCATATTTTGCTCTCTCTTTCCTATAACATATGATTTTACCTGTGATACTGGTGGTTTTAGTATCATTTTGATGCTGAAGATCCTTGAATTAGAATGCAAATGTCTCAGTTGTTTCTATCTGACTGAAACAGCCCTTCCTAATTATATCGCCTTTGTAAATGTTACTGTCATCAATAATACAACTCTTTGCTGTCCATTCCACTCATTGAAGACACTTTATCCAATGCTGTATCTTTTCTAAGTAGACATATCCTTCTCTATAAACTAAAATAAAGAATGAACACAAGAAAAAAAACCTAAATGCTGCTTTTAAGTTATTGATGGTTAGTTATTGCAGTAATGAGTTTATAAATTATAGTTTATTAGATGCATTTCTAATGGTTTTTGTTTAACACATGACTTGCGGTATACTTATATTTTTGAATTAAGTTAATTAAAATTTCTGTAAACATAAAGCTCAGGAATTTGAAATCTGATTTCTGTTAATAGTTTATGATATTTATTCATAGTTCATAATTTCTGTCATAAATCAACTGTGCAAAACTGTTTTAGAAGAAAACAAAGAAAAGTTATTGAAAGTTATTGGAAAGAAAAAGTTGGTATTATTTTTTTTTTAGTACTCTCCAGGACAGAAAAAAAAACAATCCTGAATTATCACAAAAATGTATTTTTCTAGGCAAAAAACCCTATTAATAATTTTTTTGAGTAAATGACAATTTTTTTGACATAGAAGAAACAGAGAATTATGACCTCACAATAAGTTTAGTTCAAATTTTTATTCATATATTACATTTAAACATCAAGCTACATGAGTAAGACACATTTCTGGCCTACTTGTGTGTCGCATGCTAAGTTGTTCTGTAAAGGCACACAAATAGATCTGTTATATCTATAAATCCTGTAGACATCTAGTATTTCGTGTAGATGTGGCATTTCATCTTCATTCTCTGTCTGTTAGCAAATACTCTGTTTTGAAGCAAAGTTTTTAAACATTCAGAAACTTTATGTTTGAAAAAATAAATATATTTAAGTCAATGTTAAATCCAAGTCTGCATCATGTCTTTGACAGCTGTCACGTCTGAAAAATAAATAGTTATGTTGCCAAAAATATCTGTTTAGTATAAATGCACAAAATATTGTGTACGTGAGAATCTCTATATTTCAATTTTTCCTTGGATTTTCTCCCAGAAGAAAGACATTATATACCTACATTGCTCTAACCATATGTCCAAAATCAAATGCTCCACCTTAATTAGAAACAGAAAATAACATGATGATTAAATACAACCTTAATATCATTATAATCTAGTATTCTAGATTGTATACATAGTACTATAGATTTTCAATCTGAATTTTACTAAAATTTTGTTGATTGTCTTTACAACAAAATAACATATGCATAAATTAGAAAGGAAATGGATGGAAATAACTAGGTATGATCAATGGAAAAAATACAGTTACTGTAAACAGCTGTAGCATGGACCATACTGAGAAAGAAAGAGGTGTAAAGTTTACATTCAGGGTGATGAGTAGAGAGGTAGCAAGGCCACCAAGAGCAGAAGGATCTACTTGCTGACTATTCAGGAAGAAAGACACAACCTTCCTCAACCCCAGTTCGTGTTGTTTTAAACCTTTCCTCTCCACACTAGCTTTTCCGTAGCTTCCAGACAATTCAAGGTATAAATTAAACTATTCAGTGCAACCTATGGTGAAAATTCGTATCAGAAATGTACCAGATGACTTCTTATCTCAGTGAAGGAGACAAAAAACTGGTACATTCTAATTTTATTAGATCTCACACTGCACTCTTGGGTGCTCAGTGCCTTCCTTATCCTTCATTTTTGCACTTTAATGTTAGTTTTGTTTGCACACTACTTCAAGTTTTCTTTTTGGCAGACAAACTGCCAGGTTTTTTTTTTTTGGTTTTTTTTTTTTTTTTTTTGGTATTTTCCTTTTACTGCATAGTCCCTTGCTGGACAAGCGTTTGGCATTTAGGAAATTATATATATATAAATAGACACAGGAGCTTCAAATCTTAATAAAAGTATAAGATTTACAACACCACAATAACAATAGAATATTAAAAAAACAAACTGTTAGAACACACCAAAATTGTGCTCTTATTGTGTGTTTCTTCTCCTATTGCAATTTTTTTTCTTGTTTTCTTTTTTTCAGGATACTGGCACTTAATGTTTCCCTTCCCTCATCTTCCTGCATTAATTTCCAGCTCTTAAATTCAAGATGCAGCTGCATGGTGCACCTCTGGTACCCAGAGGGTTTTGTATGACCATCTTCATTCAGCTGCAGATTGGCAGAAGCTGAAAGGATAATCTGAGGAAACATTACAAATTTTTTGCCCTGCTCTGCCTTAAAAAGTCAATTTCTGGCCAGGAGCTGCTTGAGCAGACAAACCTTGAGTTCATCTGACCCCTTTGTGTGTTCCTATGTTTTGTCCTGGAATTCACCTCAGGCCCAAACATGTATGCCAGTATCACCCTGCATTTCCTTACTTTGGTGGGATAAACCTTATGCTGCCAGGTTCTCTTTCATGTGGACAAATGTGCAAATGAACTTTATGATGTATCAAAAGACTTAAATGGGCTGAGCTATATTAGGTATTCCTTCCTCTCTTATCTGTAAACTTTGAACCACAGTTGCTTTGAGTTTCTGTAACTTGTTTTGATTAGGAAAAAAGAGTATCATACTTTTACCCTTTCATATAAGCTCAAAAAATCTTCAGGAAGGTCACTGGATTTATAGGCATTTGTGGAGAATAACTGATGAGAGAGATAGAATGGAGGTGATAAGAGAAGTCAGTTTAAGTCATGCCTAAGAGTCATAGAAGATAAGCAGAATGTTCCTGCAGTCCTCAAGAAGCATGGTAAAGGACCAACTGTTTTACCAAAGGGAGAATTCCTCTTGAAACTTCTTATGTCATTTTGTGAAAGGATATAGAAATTATTTTTAAAATAATTAGCTGACTTTTGGCAGTTATTCCTCTTCTGGTCGATGTGGGAATATCTTATCACACACCCCGTGCCTTCAAGCTTAAGAAGAAATAGTAGTCTTGCAATGGATGTCTTCAGTGTAATAAGGTTTATTGCACAGTGGAGAGGGACAGGTTTTTATAAACAGAAAAATATTTCTTTTGGAATAGCTAATGCTATTTCCATCATAATTCTGCATTGAACATGATCCCCACATTTAATTATTATTCCTTTTTCGTACTGGCCACCTTCATGTAAGAGCAGCACAGTTTTCACTACTGGGAAATCACTGAATTTCCAGAGGAAACATGCTGGCTTCTTAACTCTATAAATATGCATAAATTTCCCACACAAAGTTTGCTCAGGTCATAAAAGAAAATGAGTAAACCAGGTGTTACTGGCTTCCAGAGTCAATACATCGTTATACACAAAATAAAAATCTTTGGTTTCTTTTAACTTGATCTTACATGTTTATTACAGTCAAATTAATCTGAATTTTTATAGCATTTAACTATTTGTCAAACCTTTCAAATTCACTATCAGTCTAATATCTCTGTAACTAAGTTCAAAGGTGAAAATATAACTAAGATACAATCAAACTTCATAGTTTTTAAAGGTGTCACTAATTATAAACATTTTAACAGCTTTGCCCATTAAATGCTATAAATACATTACAAACAGAAGCAGAGAAAAGCTCATAATTTTTCTCATCTATACTTCCAGCAAAATTTTCAAGCTGACATAATGTGACACGCTTTTCAGCAATAATTAGGGATTCACAACACTGAGACCTCTTTACAGAAAGGGAGTGTAGAAACAATGAGAAATATTTTTTTTTTTTATCAAATCATCTCCAACTATCTGACTTAAGGTAGCTGACCACACATTTCCTCTCAGTGTGCCATAATTGTGAAGAAAAGCAGATTAAGTTTGAGCTGCAAATATGTTTTGTTCTTAAGTGTAACGGAGCCAGTAGAAACTGCATTGCCTGATTTATAAAGAGAAAAAAAAAAAAAAATTTATACAGGTTACCTAAGGAACAACTGAGATCTATAACTACTTTGAAAGTATAAATATATACATGTATATATACGCACACCAGTGATTTAGGGAGAAAAAGCGACAAATTAGAAGGAACTCAGAAAAGAGGGTGTAATTAGGAGAAGCTTACTTTCCTGCAGATCTATTGGTTTCCACCACAGTGGCAGTTTAAATACTATTCTCTGAATCATTTTAGACCAGCTTGCAAGAGTCACTGTAGAATGCCCAAACATATTGGCAGGAAGATGGACTGACCACACAGCTTAATAAGTCTTTTCTGTCTTTACATTTTCATTTATATGAATATTGTTGTCAATTGGAATTGTAGTGTGAAACCTAAGAAAGACTGCTGACAAGGACAATACCAAACTGATGGCTCATATACCTATTTTAAGGCATCAATATGTAAAATTAGAATGCAATCAAAAATTCAGTATCTGTTATGTAGATTCCTTCCATTTGTGAGGCAAATACTGTGCTTGCATAAAATATGCAGGGAAAAAAAAAAAGATTTAATCGTTCTAAGTTTTCCACTAGAATTAGAAACATTCAAAATAATAACAGTCCAAAATTCTCATATCAGTCCCAGAGGAATTTTGCAGTTCCCTCAACACTCAAGTCAGAAATAAAACTAAGTATATCGAAATAATATTAGGAAATAGCAGATAGTCAAAGTTTTCCAGGCTTTTCTGTGTCTGTCAGTTCTGCAGCAGCAGTGGTGGGTCTGCTTATGTCAGAGCCATTTATAGCACATTGGTGACAGCTTGTATGCAAGACCTGGACTTGCCTGCAGGCTGTACTTGGAGCCCTGAATGGACCACTCTGGTGAAAGAAGATTGGTGATGTTCTGCAGCAACCAGGAATGCTGGATCATGGGACATTCCTGAGGAAGTCAGGGGTTCTGAGAAAGATAACTGAGGAAATGCACACAAAAACTCTCCAGGGCACAGCATGTGAAGCAATGCAAAAATCAACAGAGAGTCAGCGGTGACAACACCACTACATCTGGTTGGGGTCATTGATCACCATGATTCTTCTTGGCCATGTAGTGACAGGACGAGGGGTAGTGGATTTAAACTTGAAGAGGGCAGATTTAGACTAGATATAAGGAAAAAATTCCCTGCTGTGAGGGTGGTGAGACACTGGAACAGGTTGCCCAGAGAACCTGTGGATGCCCCATCCCTGGAAGTGTTCAAAGCCAGGCTGGATGAGGCTTTGAGCAACCTGGGCTAGTGCAAGGTGTTCCCACCCATGGTAGGGGGTTGGAACTAGATGAACTTTAAAGTCTTTTCCAACCCAAATAACTCTGTGATTTTATGATTGTATGATTTTGGATAGCACCTTTAGCATTGAGTTTGACAGCAAAATGTTGTTGCTGTTTTGTTTTCTTGGCATGCTCTTTTGTTGCATATATACTTTTATGCCTTATAACATATATCCAAAGAATAAAAAGTAACATATTTTTGGCTGTTTCTCATAAATCTTCAAATTAATCCCAAGTAAGAACATCTGTTTCAAAAATATGTTTGGAGGTAATTTTCATTTTAATAAGCCAATGTTTAAGGGTTTCTTAATATCTATTACTTTGCCCCTTCCTTCAACATTTTTCTCTGTAGAAGAATGTTTGGTACTAGAAAATTATGAGTGAAAGTATGGACACAAATTAAGAACAAGATCTGCCATTCCATATTGGCATAAAAGAGGCACTTCCCTGAAGCCTGAAACCTAGAAAATGCATTGGAGTTTATCCTACACATCAATAGGAAGTGAGTACATAAGTATCTTGCAGTGTAAAAAGTAGACTGTGATGTTTAAAATGAGTTTACTCTTGATCACAACTTACATCAACACTGCAATACGAGACACAGTTCTGAACAACTCACAGGCAGTGAGGACACTTTTGACATGAATGAAGATCCAAAAGTGCACCATATCAAACTTTAGTATGTCAGTCATACCACTGATGTCTGTTAAAGTACATAGTTCCATGACAATTCTTAAAGATATTTACCAAAGCTCCTTAAACTTTGCAGAATGGACAAGTAAAAGCTGGAGCAAATCCTTAATGTGCTTCTGGTTTTGGAATGTCGTATTCCAAAAGCAGACAGAAACTGACCCTGTATCTATTTAGCAGGGTAAAGCGGTGCCTCCTACTTTTAATCCATGTTCCAAGCATGTTTAGGCACTGCACCATGGAAGCATCCTTCGGGAGGGACCTTGGTCTGAGATAACTGCTCTGAGGTGTGTGAAGGAAGAAATAAGACAAGTGGCACTACTGACAGACTGGAGCAGACAGTTTCACTTTGAAAAGGGAGTGGAAGACTCTTCATCACTTCAAGTTTACAGATCAAAATGTGCTGCCTTTTCCAAAGATAAGCTTTACTTGTGGTAAAGTTTTGTGGTCTGTTCTTCAAGTTTTATTACTTTAAATTGTAAGGTGGTTTTTTTTGTTGTGTTTTTAAAAGAAATAACAGATAATAACAGATAATAATAGAGAAAAGCATTCTTTCAGCTCAGAGACATGGTGAGTAGTTATGTGAATTCTGTATAATCCATTATAGGCTTCTCAAACTTACAAGAAAATTATAGCCACTTAGCTCAGCTAAGAAATACAGATATAAGGAGTTATAGAACATGAGAACTTAAGAAGCATTGAGGAGTTGATGCAAAGTTAACTAAGATAAATAGGAAACTTTCCAATCATTCAGTATGCCAGGTACTGGTAGAAAAATCCTACATAGATGGATGCATACACTCAGAGCTGAAGGAAACACATGAAAATGACTGAGGTATGTTGTTGTAATACCTCTTTCTCATAGTCCATGCGTGGCTTTATAGAGGCAAAAATAACAACCGCACCCAGACCTGAAGACAAGAGTAGTGAGGTCACCGTTTCAGTGCAGGCAGCCTTGACTGGTGTGCCTTGAAGATAATTGATACATTTACTACAGTTAAAGTTGATATTTTAGCCATTGTTCTTATATTTTTGTGAGTGCTTTGTTGAGAAATATTCAATTTTATTCTGACATTGTTTATTCCACCCCCAAAAAATTAATTGTTCACTAATAGTGTGGAAATCCTGATTTGATAGAACTATTGTAACCATGTAGCCCAGTATTCAGATTGACATTAGCAGGTCATAGGTTTGTACTGAATTTACAACGCTTCGGGACTGAGGCTAGTCAAGCTTACTCTACTTGAACTTCTCCTGAGCTGCCTGCAACTTTGTTTTACTCAGCTTAGTTGTGACAGCAATTTTTCTAATTGACCCATGGTTATTATGTTTTCCTTTTGTTTATCTTCGTGTGGTACAAGCAATGCTTTACACAGATTTCAGTAAAAGCAGTTATTCTATGTAGGATGAGCATTTATGACTCTAACGTAACAGTGCAGTGTGGAGAGATACAGGGCTGGCACTAGAGAAGAAGAGACACAGGATGCAGGGTGCAGTGCAGGCATTGGATGGGGCATAAGCTTGGCACTGGAGATCCCACAGCTATGAACAGCTCACCAATGGTTAATCAAAGAAATACAGACCTGGAGCTGGGTACAGATAGTTTTAGGAGTAATAAAGAGAACAAAGAAATAGTATGTCTCACCTAAAATGCACTGTATATAGCAAATTCAGAGGTAGTGTGGAGCTGCAGATTGATGGAGAATGAGCAAAGGCCGAAAAATATTGGCAAATGTCTAAAAATGACCCCAAGTGGACCTTAGAGGGAGGAAGAAGAAGCCATCAACATGAAAAAATCATGTTGCTTTTGGTGCAGGACTCCAGTTGCTCACGGTAACACCCCCAACCTCTACCACCAGGGTGAAACCGCCAACCATACATTGCAGAGGAGTAGAGAGAGGCTGGGCATAAAACCAGGAAAAGGGGAGGAAACTAAGCAGCACATAAACTGCATTGCTATTTTTTTTTCTGTAGCAATTAAATCTGCACTATTAATGATTACACTCTTCATATTTCAGTAATACTAACAGCAAATTCTTGGCTTTACTCATCTATAAGGTATGCTTCTATTTTGCCCATAAACAAGATTTTGAGCATAAGACTGTATTGCCTCAGGGTAATTCAAATGAGTCACGATCGTGGGCCTTAATCATGTTGTGCAAAAGTAAAGAAAGCAGTCATTCCAAATGACTTTCTTGTATGACTCCACAATCTGTTTCCTATTAGATCTAGTCTAGTTTTGGGAAGCAGGTTGTCAGTGCAGATACTTTTTCTCCCAGAGATTCTGTGTATCCACAGGATGACAAAACACTCTGACAAGATTGGAAGAGGAATGAAAGAAACACCAAGGGAGAGCAACAAGGAGGTTAAGCTATTTTTACTTAGGATTTCTGGAGAATTAGAACTTAGGGAATAGAGGAAACAAACAGATGTTGGGAGAATAGAAGGGGTTTTGGCAGAAATATTGTGTCCAGGGGAAAAGAAAGAACCCAAAACCCAGGAGGTCTGAAAGCAAAAGCTTTCAGTGTAAAGTAGGGCAAAGCTTTCAGCCAACCAGCAGGAGTTATGCATGGAGTGGTAAACTTTATGTCTAGGGTCTGTACTTCTGATGGTTCATACTTTTTAATTACGTGCACACCCCCACCACAACTTTGTGTCAGTTAGCATTCTGACAACCAACCAGTAGGCATCGTTCAGGGAACAACAAAAAAAACCCACTGTTCCCAGGAGGCAGAATGAATGAGGCAACCCTACTTGGAGGGAGGTGGAGAAGGAAAAGAGGGGTTGAGGCACGTGATGGCAGGCTGTAACGTCTCCCCTGGATAGAGAAGCAGCTTAGACTCAGGTCCTTTTTGTGTACTATTCTAGATGCAGTCTGACATACGAGCTGAGATTTC
>NW_010112548.1:113410-146852 GCF_000699245.1 Pterocles gutturalis | reverse complement strand
TGGAACATAGGAGGTTCCACTTGAATATTTAAAAAAAAATCTTCTTCACGGTGAGGGTGCCAGAGCACTGGAATAGGCTGCCCAGAGAGGTTGTGGAGTCTCCTTCTCTGGAGACATTCAAAGCCCGCCTGGATGCGTTCCTGTGTGATCTGATCTAGGTGTCCTGCTCCGGCAGGGGGATTGGACTAGATGACCTTTCAAGGTCCCTTCCAATCTCTAGCATTCTGTGATTCTGTGAATATTTGTGCTGGGATTTTTCTTCCATAACAGAAGTAAGTTGGTGTACCATATATGGTTGGTTTTTAAATTCTTACAGACTTCTGATTACTAGGAAAAAATAAATTTCCTGAGTTCCTTTAAGACAGGGAACTAGATGATGAAAAGCAGGAGCATTGTCTCTGCTGAACTGTACATTTCGGGGGAAACAGAAAAATAAAGACAAGCTTTAAAAAGGTGTACTCGGTGCACTTGCTACTTCACTGATTCATTAGGCAACCATTGTATGTGCAGGTGAAGAATTGCACTGAGCCTTTTCCAGGGTTTGACTTTACATTCTTAATTAATAGAGTTTACAGTGTGATGCTGCTTTGTTTATGTGATTTGGAGTTATTAAAGTATCTTTTCTTCACTTATGAGTATGCATTAACTGTTGGGATTGCAGAAATGTTTAATCTGCCATGTGTAATAAGTATTGCTTGAACTGAACACATTGGCAGGGAGGGAGTTGAAGCGTGTAGCAGGTACTTGCGTTTAGTGCCTCTTTTGCCTCCGTACCCTATGTACACTCCATAAGCATCAACATCGTGCACCTCCATTTAATCCTATTTCTGCAGAATTGGAATAATGTGTGAAGGAAGGGTTTAATTAGGGAGATCAATATTCAAACTGTATCTTCACTGCAGTGGGGGTCACAATACCTATATTCTGAGCTGATGACTCTTCAAAGAGTAGCTTAGTTCTTGTCAGTGCTACGTTGTAAGATAGTATTCATCAGTTGAAGTCTTTAGAGTAATAGCACTAAAAAGCTAGATCTGCACTGCATGTTCAGTTGTGTTTGTAACAGACATGCTTTAGTCTGGGACTTTGGTCCCGATAACTTGGCTAAAGATAACACTTAGCTTAAGCTAGAGTCCTAAATAAATCATATCTAATCAATCTATATTAGTTATATCTTAAGGTACACTACAATGAAGATAAGCTGTAAGGGTTTAAATGGTAAATGTAGGAAGGGGGAAATGAACTGTAGATGTAGAAGAGCAGAAGATGGTGGGGGGGCAGGGGAAGAACTTCAAGCAAAAGAAGCTGATGAACCACAAAATAAGAGACTGATGGGGAGGGTGGAAAATCCTAGAGAACAGGCCAAGTCTGAAATTGAAATACAACCCAGTAGATGCCAAGCACCCAAACTTCAATTAAATTCCAAGATTGGTGAGTGCTGTCTGCCTCCAGAAGTCTGACAGATTGCTTACTCTCAGTATGTAAACTGTAGTTGGGTTACTTCTGCCTGCTGTAGCAATTAATGATTGCTGTTAATTAAACTGACTGACCAGTGGGAGGGAAACTGAAATGTATATATTCTCAACTGTTTCAGATGTGTGCATGTGAATGCACAAGAAGGAGCTCTGCGTCTGATGCCACACTAAATCACAGTCCCAAAAGAGCAGTGTTTTATCCTGTGTGGGTTAAAATGTACAGTTATTTGTTGCAATTCTGCCTGTGCTTTTCTTATTATGGACTTCCTGAAGACTATATCCAATATTAATCTGAAGCGGGATTTTTCATGCTGTCTGACTCATTGTATTTGTTTGGGGCTGTGGGGCAGGCAGAAAGGAAACTGGCTGTGTTGTGCATCCTACTTCAAAGTGGTCCAGGATTTCAGTGGAATTTGTCTTGCATTTTATAGTTTAACATTCAAGTGATTACTGCCACTCAGCCAAGGCCCTAGTCTGTCTCAGTTGGGAGTATCCCATACAGCCCTCATCACCTAACCAGTCAGGCAGTTGTGTTGTCTGTTGTTGGTGCTGTCTGGTGTTCAGATAGCATAATTCTCTGAGAATTCGGTATAAAGGGATATTGTTTATGTGAAGATGGTGATGATGGATACTAAAACAATGAATTAGGCTGATTTAGAGAAGATCTAGCATCCATGTAGGAAACAACGCATGGAGAATGTTTCATACCTGCTGGTACATGGAGGGTAGATGCTGTGTGCTCTTAAGGGAGCAGTCATCCCAGGATAGGATGGGAGCACGCACATCCCTCCATTTGTACGGTAAGGATGCTGAAATGGGGAGCGGCAGCAGGTTTTAGTTAAAACAGTGACAGAGCCTACCACAAAGGTGCACTAATTCAGCTGCTCTGCTGGTGGGAGGCTGAGCCCTCCATGGCCAAGACCTTTTAGCTATCTGAGAGCTGGCTGGACCAGTAGCTAAAGGCAAGGTTAACAGGGTGAGCCTGGAGTGGAGCATTTGGGCAGAGTCATCTGGAGCCAGCCTGTCTTGTGTCACTTTGAGAAGCAGTGGCAGTCAGTGAATTCATCCCAGGTGATTCCAGCAGACTCTTCTTCCACAGCTGTCATTCAACCTGTCTTAAGAAATTCCCTCTGTGGAACTTCTCCACCTAACAGATTTGACGCCTGCATCGGAGCACTGTCCCACTTTTAAAAGTGCAGAGAAAATGCATACTTCGCAAATGCAGGTTTGGAGTTTGGCAGAACCAGACTGGTAAATGAAGAAACAAAAGGCTGTGTTATATTTGTAGCAAAATAAACCATACTTCAGTAATACAGAATTGCGGGAGAACACAAGGTCAGCCAAGCCAATATGAACTGAAACCAAGGGATAGCACTATCTGTGCAGCAGTGGTGTTCGGAGGCACAATGCCTGAGTCAGGAGTTGTGTGGACTGTGGTGGTGGGAGTGTTTGTTCCAAAGCCCCTGTTTCAAACCCTTAGTTGCTGTCTGGCTTAGCATTTTTGATCCTGGTGATCAATGGAATGTTTCCAAATCACCACTGTGTTGTGACTCAGTGCAGGAGGAGGGAGAGAACTTATTCCCCATAAAAGTTTCTTTTGGCTTGGAGACAAAAGAGAAAAGAGCAGTTTGCTGGCTCAGTTTAGCAGATAGAGCGCCAGTAACTGATCAGCTTATTAATACAGAGGATTTCAAATAATACAGTCAGCCAAAAAAAGCTCTTAAAAACACTTGAAAAGAAACAAAAGAAATGGCAAATTACTTTTGTGTTGGCCTTCAATTAACCATAGTTCATGCTCTGGCTACTTACTTTTTAGAAGATGTTTCTGCTCATTTATTTAAATATCCTCTCATCAAGAGAGAGAGCTCTTGATGATAGGAAAATAAGCTCTGCATGTGTGAGCTTTACATGCACGTGTTTTTTCTTAATTGAGAGGAGCAATCTACGTGTCACAGCAAATCTCAGTCTTCCATTGCTTTTCTGGTGGCTAGTTAAGAAGAAAAGACATGCAGTATATTTTTGTTTTGGTTTGATGTTATTTCTGATTTTCTTTAGTTAGCACTGAGCAAAATGCTTCTCAGCTATGCTGTGGATAGTTTATAGCCCTATGATTGCAGCTCACCAGTGACAAACAGCCTTTCCTTAACACACTCTCAAGTAGGAGGTAGCATTTGTTCTGCGCTTGCTGGCTATTTGTATCCCACTCCATTTGTGCAGTGGGTGGACAGTCTGAGTTGCCCACAGAATTTTTTTTAATTCTCTTACTCCTGGGAAACCCATGGAAATGCATCTTGTCAGCAAATAAAACCAATGGTTCTGTACACCTGATTCTTTTTGGCTGCAGAAATCAGAAGAAATCCCATTTCAGTCCCAGAGGCCATGGTGAGTCAGATTGAGCTGGAGTGGTTCTTCCCTCTCCTCGGGAGTGCCTGCTGCACCTCCCACCGTGATGAGATGCCACAGAGCGGGCTGGCAAATGGAGGCAGCGCTGACTTTTCTGTCAGCTAGGAAGACTGATCCCTGAGCTCCAAATACCCTTAAGTACATGGATTGTTTAAAGAGCTGAAACCCCTTTAAAACTGGATGGTAAATTTCAGTTGTGATACTTTGCAAATAGGCAGGCTTTAAGCCTTTGGGGAAGGGAATCCATTAAGTATTGATGAACTTACGTGATACTGTCTTAAGCTGCACTCTCTAGGAAGTAAAGCATCAGGTATGAATAGCTGTAAGTGCTGCGTTTTCATCGCTCCTGCACTGAGTGTGCAGCCAGCAGCTGCCCTCTGGATTTCCAGCCTCACCAGTCTCATCCTAGAGCCTCGCACGTCCTCTCCCAGCTTTGTGCAGCCAAGTGTCCATCCTCGTTCCTCCTTGACCAATCAAGCACCTTCAACCTGCTCAAGCACGCTTTCCATTCCCTGGCAGGGATTCCTTTGTCTCCCGTGACTCTGTTCTTCCTCTCTGTGACTGCTTTTTTGAATTTGTGCTTTAGAGAAACCTCTTCATTTCACTCGGGCTTTCTGTGCAGATATCCTTTACCTCCCTCTTTATCTCATATCAGGGCGATCACATGTGCAGGGAAAAGAGCTGAGCCGCTCTCCATAGCACATGTCTTCTATGTCTACTCCTTTTTGATACACCACTGCCTTTTCTTCCAAGTTAAAATGTTGGTCTTAAGTTCTGGCATCTTTCATGGAAGTGGCTTAGCCACAGCCTGTAGTTCTCCCTCAAAGACAACTGAGCTGATATACTTTCATCTTGCTGAAGATACCAGTTTTGTTTCTGCACATCTCAATAAGGTCTTGCTGAGGCTCTCCATAATGTCACTTTTAAATCACTGTGACATACTTTTCCCTGCGTTTGCCTCTTCCCATATAGAATGCAGCAGCAGTGATACACATATCACTCTTTTCATCCTGTTTCTTTGAACATGACCCATGTTGTTTGAACACCCTCACTGGGTGCTCCCTTTGCTCTTTGCATCAGGCACAAAATAGTCATTTTTATGGCTGAGGTCCTTCCCAGCCTTGTCCTTGTCCTTGCTGTTTTCCTTAAAGATCGTGTCCTGTATCTACTGGACCCATATTGCAGCCTCCACTTCTCACTTGTTGGGTTTTCAAGAAAGGACCTTTTCTTGCCATCCTCTGAGGTGGATCTCTCTCACAGCGGCAAAGCCAACCCTCCTTTTTGGAGAGCACTTTGACTCTTATGTATATACCTCCTGTGCCGTTCGTATAGGGAGGGGGTGTGACACAGGCTGCTCCTGTGCAGCACCCAGCATCGTGGGCTTGACTGCGCAGCCTGTGCTTGTGGGTGCTGCAGGAGTACAAATGCTAAAGAATAAAGAGCAGCAAAGTACGCGCATCCAGCCTGTCGAGCAGCTGAATTTTGAGTAGAAAATTCAAAAAAAGCATCACAGGGAGATGCATCAGAACCCGGACTTGTGCAGTTTGTACCCAGCACGCATCTTTGGTGTGTGAACTCCTTGGGAGAACTCCCTCTGCGGGCTCTCAAGGGCTCTTGGTGTTCATTTGGGTGTCTTTCCAATCCCCACTGATGCCACCAGCCTGGAGCAGGCACAGGCATGACAGCCATCACTCTGCCAACTCGGTGAACCCACCTTGGAGAAAACATGCTGCCAGGAGCTCCTGTCCCCGCAGCACCTCCTCCCCAAATTACCTGCGGTGACACAAGCCTGCCCGAAGAACGGGTTGGCTTTGCTCCGTTTCCTGTGGCTGGTGGCTCTGCCCCGGCTCCTGGTGGCACACATTGAAATGCAAATGACAGCAGTAATTGGCGAGAGATAAACCGGGCTGTGAGGGAGCCGGGCGGCGGGAGCAGAGTGCCTGAGTGACAATGACAGCTCTGCATCCTTCAGCATCCCGAGCCAAGCCCCTTTGGGCTGGCTTTAGAGGCGCTGTAACGCGTTAATTGGAGTGCTGCGCTGTTCACAGAGCTCACTTGGCTGCTTGTCTGATTCTGCTGTAGTGGGGAGGTGGGGGGAGGCTCCTCTTTGTTGAGGTGGCTGTTTATTGTTAAATCCTATTGAAATGTGTGTCATTTGTCATGTCTTCTAAGATTGACTAGCTGCCTCTCTCTCTCTCTCTTTTTTTTTTTTTTTTTTTTTTTAAGGGAGGAGCTGTTAGGAGAGAAATAATACAAGGTAGATGTAGTATTAGCTGCAAGTTAGAAACAGGTTGTAGTATTCCTGATAAGCCGTAGATCTTTATGCTTACAAAATGTATATTCCACACTGACTGGTTTAGGGGATGACCCATTTCCTTTACATCTGAAGAGAAAATCTGTCAGCAATAACTTAAATGTATAGAAGATATATATGTTTATTTTACTCGAGTCGTTTATTTTTCAGTGTATATATAATTTGTCCTTAATTTGGAAATTATTTTTTACAGCTTGAGATTCAGTAGCACTGACTAACGCTAGTCATAGTTTGGAAAACTGGGCTTCCAGTGTGTTTCTGCCTTGACTTGCAGTATAAACAAGTGCAAATGGTTTGTTCACTAATGTTTGTAAGTGACAACCAGATCTTCCTTCTTTACTAGATTTTAAAGACTGAGTAGAAGAGAGTCTGGGAGCAAGAGACTCTGCTATCACAGGACAGAGTGGACTGGCATGTCTGAGACAGTGCGGGCAATTAATATTGTAATACTGCCACATAACAAACTCGATAGAAAACACAGGGTTGGTTTTACCTGTGTAAAAGTAATGCATTGAATAAAAGATTCCAGGAGTTCCCGTGCAGGAGTGTTTCAGCGTGAAAGACTATAAAGTAGAGAAACAGCAGGGATAAAAATTCCAGGACAGACAATAAAGCTGCAGCAGTAAGTAGTGTGGTGTCAGTCTCTGGATCAAAGCAGCGACAGCAAGTGCAGCGTCTCAAGAAGAGTTTAAAGAGCTGTCAAAATAAGCCAGAAGGGCAATAATGGCTCCATCTGCCCACTAATGTAAACAGGCTGTAAATGACACAGGACATAGCTTGTAGGAGTGGCTAAGGAATCTGTTAGGACCCCAAACAATAACATTTTGAATTGGGGTTGCTCTTTGTTTTCTGAAGTATTCAAGAGAAAGGCTATCTTGAGTTTTAATGCAAGATTTAATTCTAGAAGTAAGTATGGCTGGCCCATTTCTGTGGGTCGGTTTGTGTTCCAATAGCTACCTTCAGAAAGGGATGTGGTTACGGTGTACTGTGAAAGGCTGTCTCATCTCATCTTTAAATTCTTAGGCTGGGCAGGTCACTGTTTGGTGGGAGATGCTAATAGGACTAATTGTAGGGGAGTGCGAGAAGTGATAATTTTACTGAACAACATAACACTCTTACAACACGTAACACTCGGGTACCTACTGCTTAAATGCCTTGAGTCCATGTCCTGATGTTGTAGCATTAATTTCATGATGAAGAATAAAGGAAAAGATTGGTTTACATGGAATATCTGTTTTTAAGAAAGGTAGAGGATGGAGCAGAATAAAACTGCTCTTGCATGCTCCTGATTGTAGGCTGATCTGCAGCTTGAAGCAACTTCAGTGTTATTTACGCAGCCTGGCAGTGTGACGCACAAGTAGAGATGACTTACATGAGAGTAGCTGGCCAAGATATCGCCCTGAGCTATTCGCTACACTTCTGCTGTATGAGTGGCAGAGCTGCTCGCCGCAGCTTCTGAATCTGTGGTTTACAGCCTGATGTTTTAGGTGTACTGAATCTGGCATCCTCCTACCTAAATATGGGGTTATTATTGCAAGTCAGGATTGGGTACAAGACACACAGCCATCCATGTAGTGAGTAACTTGATCAGCTGTCCCAAGTGAGCACCATATGCTCATTCACGAGTGCATGTGTGCCCTGGGATCCTTTGCAGTGACCACATGGCCACAGGACTACGAGAGGGTCTGCAGTCCTGTACAACAAGGGTCTGCTGAAATGCATTTCTTGGGATGCTTGTTTTCTGTCACAGCTTGAAAGCGTGGAGGAGGAGGAACGTGAAAAGAGCTGTAGAGCTGGCTTTTACTGTTGCCACGTCATGGGAGCCTTCATGCCGGAGAAGCCTCCCTTCCCTTTTCCCCTGGTACACGAGGACGGGAGCAAGAGCTGAAACTTCACCTTGTGTATTTTGGATTAAATGCTTACTGAAGAATTTGAAAAATGTTATAAGCAGTAGCTATCCCATGACATTTTTCTTAAAAAAAGGGTGTTATTAGTAATGTCCAACCCAATTCCAGGTGCAATAATTACATTTTGTTCACCTAACTTCTCATGCCAGTGTTGATTTGCACCTCCCATCCTATTGTGCACCATGTTTCCATGTGCTGATAAACAGCTGCTGTATATCCTGCTCCTGTTCATGGATGAGTTACTTCAGTGAATAAAACTGCGTATAGTTTCCAAAGCTCTTTGGGATCCTTCTAGATAAAAGGTGCTATGTACATTGAAGTTATTAATGTTAATGTGTTGCCTACTATCAAGAAGGGGTTTTTTTTCGGGAAAAAGAAATTAAAGAATATCAGTTTGCAATTACCAGAATAGAAGACTGAGGAAGCTAATTTAAAAGAGCCTGAAACAAGATGTTAAGATGGAGTAATCCATTGACTTAATATGGGGAAGGCTTCTCTCTTAATCTTTGGCTGCACTGAACAGCTCTGTTTTCGCCCATTCTGACGACCTGGTGCAGAAAAAAAATTAAGAACCTAATTGCTTACGCCATGGAACTGATGGCTGCAGGGTATCTCTGTATCCATCAGCTTGGTACTACTGAATGTGATTAGATGTTCATATGAATAAAAGCATCACACAGAATGATGACACAACTTTACAGTGAAATGGAAGAGGAAGGAACAGAAAGAGAGAAAAAATGCTTAAATGAGAAGGGACAAATATTTAGGCAGGCTAGAGAAATAGCTTGGCAAGGGGGAAATAAACTTGGCACTAGTCGTGCAAACAGAGTGAAGGATCCGCTTTTATAGGAAAGCTAGAGACTAAGATGGATGAAAGGAAGTTAAAAGGACAAATATCTATATAAAAAAGGGAGAGAGTAATTTCTTCCAGAATTATCTTAGGAAATCCACTGGAGAGCTGCTGAGCCTGAATAGCTCAGGAGGCTCAAGGGACAATTAAGAAGAGAAAATGAGAATGTAAAATACTTTTTACACTGGTCTTCCATACAGAGGATACCTCTTCAGCTTAGGATTACTTTTGGTAAAGGTAAAGAGTTGTCAGGAATAGAGATGCTTTTATTTTTAATAAGACCTCATTGAATTACATGATTTAGCAGACAGTGATACAAGTATGAGACTTGGACTCTGCTTGTAGCTTTGACCTGGTCTAGGCTTCATTTTCCTTGTCTTCAAAATTGAGATGAAGATATTGGCTTTGTTTTTAAAGCACTTTGACTGATATGTGTATGTAAATTTAGAGAGTATTAATATTTTTAATATTTGGACTACATTCATCTATGAAGTCAGTAGTCAATTTCTTTAGTATTAGCTGAATTCCCTTTCAGGAAAAAAACAACCCCAAAATAAGTGTGATTTAATTTATCATTACAGCTACAATAAGAAGAATCTGGAAGATTGCCAATGTTGTTCTTATTGAGGTGGGGAAAGATGATAAGGGTGATCCAGGGAATTATAAACTCATGACCCTCGTTTAAGTACTTAAGAAAATTGTTGAGAAAGTCATTACAGATGTCATTATAAAGGACCTGAGGCGCAAACCAGCATAGCTTTCTGTGAGTGCAGACCTTGTCTAATACATTAGAATTCTTTGAAAAAGTTAAAATAGTGAGTAATGAGAAAAATGTTAGATATACTGTTACTCATACTCCTAAAGGTTTTTGTTGAAGTTTCTTATAAAAGGCTTTTAGGGAAAGCTGGTAATCATGGGATGAGTCTTACAGTCATACTAGAGGTTTAAAAAATATTTTAGCTAGGAAGCAAGGAAAATGCAAATTCTTACCAGGGGAAAATGCCAGTTTGTTATCCTGGGAAAATGTTAACAGCAGAGCACCTTGGGGGTCATACTACTGTACTGAATGATAGCAGTACTCATGTTATGGAAAAGGGGCTAAGCAGCCTGGTTACCAACCTTTAAAAGAGATACAACTTGGTTTTGTCAGTCAAGTCTGTATAGAAGGACTGGGAAACCTTCCAAGAGGAGTTTACAAAGTGCTTAGTCCTGCTGACCCCTGGGTGTGGGGAAACATCCACTGAAGTGTAAGGACTTCAACGGTGGTGCCCAAAGATAAAGCAAAACCAGGCATATAGTAAATATTTGACAATATGTTCAAGTATTTCTGGCACAGTCATGTGAAAGCCTTTTCAAGAGGCTTAATGGTGAAATAGTCACTTTTGCATGAAGAAGTCAGCAGGGGTTATGTCTAACTCCGATCCATGCTTGGAAAATCGCCTTGTTCTGAAAACAGCTTCAGCTAGCTAATGCAGGGCTGTTGGCCTTCCTGGGTGGGATACAATTAGTTAAAATCAGCGTCTTCTGGTGTGCTGAGTTGTATTTAGCCCAGCCTTCTGGGTTTGGTAGAGGCCAGCAGCAGATCCTAAGGGGCAGAGAGTGATCCTCCTTATATCCTGCCGTGTATCCTTCCAGTTCCTGATAATCAGTGGGCAAGGGATTTCCTCAAGCAAAGACCTTCTTGTTTAGAAACAACTGATGGATTTACAGTCTATTGTCTTGGTTTAATCTCTGCTTGAGCCCATTCCTAGTTTTGGTCTGCACCAACGATCGCCTGGTTTTCCACAGTTGTGAAGTTGCACAGCAAATAGCCTTTTCTGTTGGTTTCAAACCTTCTCCAAAAGGCTTGAAGATGGCTTGCTAAAATGTCTGTCAAGAAAATAAATCCTTTTTCTGTGTGTGAGTTTCTCTCCCCATCATTGCCAGCTTCTGCCAGTCTCTACTTGCTCACCTTTTTGTCAATTATTAGGCCATCTCAGGAGCTGTTTTTTTTTTTTAACTCCCTAAACCACTGGAAATACATGCACCTATTTTTTTTTTTCTTTTTAATTTTTTTTCTCCTCTCAGCTTTCTACCTTTTTAATAAGGCAAAATGTCTCAGTGATAGGTATGATGAGAATCAATGCAACACAGAGTAAGAGTGAGAGACCAGGAGATGGAAAGAGAATGTGGGAGCTCCTCTTTTCAATAGCTGTGAGCTGGTAAGGGGTTTCATGCCTTAAGTGTGACATTAAATCTCCTAAATATTAATCCATACTTCTCCATGGTTGTACATTCTCACACTCAAGAGAGTTGTTCCAAAAACTAGAAGATTTTTACGGCTTGTCTGCAGTTTATAAGAAAACATGAGAGATGCTGAAAACCTGCAGCAATAGTCTGTCTGTCTGGAAGTTAAGGTGCATTATTTTCCCTGTTATTGTGGGGTTCCTCTGGATACCTGCTCATCCATGGATATGCTTTTTTCTTTACGGAAGAAATGGAGTCTTACAGGCTAATGCACGATTGAACCCATGTCTCCAGGTGTGAAAAGCTAATGCATTCAGAAACTGCTGTAGTGAACAGTCTTGAATATAAAGGAGACACATTGGGGGAATTTTTTTTTCTTTATATTCTGCAGCTTCCCAGGCTGTTCCTTATGCTCCCACAGCAAACCTCATTGGACAGCTACTCTCAGGCTATTTTTTTGTTTTCCTGTGGGAGCAGTCACTTCAGTTTATCCCTTTGTTGCCATGGCTTCTGCTTTAACTTTACTGCCCCTCTAGATTCCTCAGAGTGGGCCTTCAAAGCACAGCTTCCCATTTTGCAGAAAGGCACCTGGCAATAAACGAGGTGGAGGTTAGTGTGGGAAATGTAAATCTGATAGAAGGAGCAACAGTTTAAACCACTTCAGCCCTGTTCCAGCAGGGCCTTTGATGATATGCCCCGTGTTTATTAAGGTGGGAAGGGCACATGCTGCATTTTCGGTTTCTGTCTAGGTGAAATGGCAAACATTGTCTCTGTGTACTAGAGCAGTGATGAAATCTGATCTACCCGAGTTTGGGGTGTACTTTGACTGAGCAGAAGCACTACTGACTCCATCCCTTTCCCACTCTGTGCCCTCCTGTGGTTTCCCATCCTGGGGGATGTGCTGGTTCCCCTCTGCCATGGCCGTGTGTAACAGCACCAGAAGTGTGTGTGTGTATGGGGCTTTATGTGCTGCAGCCCAAAGAACCCAGGGTGGCCTCGGAGTGCGGAGCTGCCTGTTGGGATGGAGCAGAGGGCAATCTTTAGCCCAGGACATCTCTGCACTGCACTGTCTGTGTTACTGCCTCACCTCCTGCAGCCTCGGTTTTTGTCTTGATTCCTACAGAGATCAATTTTAATGTGTGAGTTTGTACATGTGTAGACTTTCTCATCATGGAAGGGGAACATATTACATAATACTGAAAGGAAACTTAAATGACTTGGATAAAATTTTCAGAAGTGATTTTTTTCATCACCATTCCTTAATAACTATCCTAGGTGTTTCAACTTCATTTGTTATCTGGCTGTATATCGTAACGGAAAAAAAGTTAAAAGTGGTAGAGGGGCACCTTTAGATTCTCAATTAAACAGTTCCTTTGAAGTCTGTAAATATTTTAATGAGTGTTTTTTGGGTTTTGTTTTTGTTTCTTTGAGTTTGGCTTTTTTTTTTTTTTTTTAACCATATGCCTGTCAGTAGGATATCCTCACAAAACTGGGAAGAAAATTCAGTTCTAATGCTTAAAGCCTTTCTAAATTTTTGCAGTTCTGGTAACATAGTAAACTCTAGCTACATAAGTGGTCATTATAGAAAATGTGAAGCCAGAACTTGTAGAATAATTAAGACAAAAGGAGAAGACAAACAAGCTGACAGCCATGGTTTTAAGAGGACATAGTCGACATGAAATCTTATGAACTATATTTTGAAAAACAAAGAGTAATAATAAGTAGTAAAAGTTGTTTATGAGACAGCACTTGCCCAAACTTGCCTGCCAGTGAGTGTTTCGTAACCACAGTGTCACTATGTTGTAGCCGGCTGTTTCTGTGCAATGGGTCTCCAGTTACAGCAGAAGTTGTAGTACCGCAGTGAAGCTGGCAACTCACAGCCAAAAATGCATTCTGAAAAAGCTTTTTTCCATCTCTTAATGTATTTCCATTATAGTGCTTATAAATGTTAATTGCAAGAATAGCAAGTGTGAAACAGAAAAAAAGAAACAGGTAGCGTGGGTCTTAAAAAGGGAAGAAAAAACCTACCTCTAATTAGGTACAACTCCTGTTGGAGTTTTGCCTGATTAAAGCTAGAAAAACAAGATGCATTGTTTTTCAAGTTACTTAGCTCTGCTCTATTTCATTTTTCAGTTTCATAATTTATATTTGGATTTACCTGAGTAAGAAATGAAGCATAATTTGAAGTGCTAGGCTAAATTTATTCTGATATAATCAATCCAAGTAGAATTACGCTGGGGAAGAATTTGGCCCAGGCTTTCTAAACTTATTGAGAAAGAAATTGCAGTCTAACCTGGAAGAGAAGCATGGAGAAATCTTTATCTTAAATAGCATACTATTACCAACAACCTTTCTAAAGCACTTTCATTTATCTTCCCTTCCCATCATTTTATGCTGATCACATTTGTGCTAATTACATGTATTCCCTCCTTCTTTCCTGCAAATTAACTGTTGCAGGAGAAATGTATTTGCACACAAACATATTTACAATACAAAAACTTCGATTATAGTCCTGTTTAATGAAAAAGCTAAGCATTGCTTACAACCAGATATATACTATTTAATCATATCTTTAACATTTGTAAATGGAAATAAAAGAGATTTGAATTAGTAGATTTGCTTTCCAGACTGGAAAGAACTAAAATAATATAAATAATTTGGTTGGTTGGTTTTGCCTTTTTATATGGAATATGCATAGAACTGACAGTGTAGAGTTCACATAACTTCTCTTGTCTTCCATAAGATGCTCAGTATTCTTGACCTCTCTACTGGCTTTTATGGGTTTGGGCATGTCATTTAGATTCTTGGTGCATCAGGTCGTATCATCAATGGGATCTGTAGAATGAATATAAATTTATTTTCCTGGAGGGTGTTTTAAACATCTGGACCAAGTTGAAAGTCATCAGTACCAGTGTAAGTCCGTATCTGCAGGGGCCTGTTATACAGGGATGCTCCAGAGTTACTCTAATGCGACTAAGAGGAACAATCATTCTGCTGGGCTCCATCTACGAACTGCTGGATTTGATCCGCCTTGCACTTTCTCTGGTTTATAACACCGTGGAAGTTAGTCAAGTAATGGTGGTATAAAACCAGTGTTATAAAAGGAGCTTCATGCCATAAACCACTGCTTATTGGCAGTACCGTATATTCACTTGGGCCCGGCCAACAAGCACTGAGGTTAGACACGCCGGAACACAGCCATGGATGTCAGCCGCTGTCCTTGCACAATGGTCCCAGCCCCGACCAAACTCAGCAACAACTGCATCCTCTTAGCAGGTCCACCTGCTCTCACAAGTGTGCACAATTCTCCAGTCAAAAAAAAACCCCCTACCACACAAAAAAAACTCCAACAAAGTAACTCTGGACTTCTACAGTAAAATGTTAGAGTATTAAAATATGGTTTGGTTTTTTTTTTTACCACTTCAAAAAAGAAAAAAAAAAAAAACAACAAAAATTCTGTTTCGGTAATTGTATGTAATAGAAATTAAATCTGTTAATAAGAATTTAGCCATGCAAGGAATTGATGGTTTCAGGGACCTCTCAGAACTGTGACTTACACTGACATCCAGTTTAGCTAAGCTAAACCAA
Organism: Pterocles gutturalis; assembly: GCF_000699245.1. Lineage (NCBI taxonomy): Eukaryota > Metazoa > Chordata > Aves > Pterocliformes > Pteroclidae > Pterocles > Pterocles gutturalis. Next base: position 132,092 of record NW_010112548.1, on the reverse strand, counting down.
ACTGGATCAAGACATTCTTGTTCCACAGGGGGATACCCACAGTTGCAGTTCTTCAGGATCAGCGGTTGTGCTCTAGTTTCACATCCTACCTTCACCTGAATTAACGTTCAAGTTCAGGCAAGTCCTTTTGTTGGAGGAAACTGACTCTATTAAAAGTAGACAGAAAACCAACTATTTGCTGGATGTGATTAAACTTAGTTCACTTCAACATAAATACACCCACATACCTTCCTGTTATACAAAGTTCAGAAGACTTATCATTAGAAAGTGGAACCGTTGCTATCCCAGCCCTGCTTACTGAGGGACACGGCTTCATGTCTCAGCCTGATCCCAGCCCTGCCCAAGCTTCTTCATGACCGCAGCCAAGCCTTGGCAGCAAATGCTGCTCCACTGCACAGATTGGAGATGCTGCAGCTACAGAAACAAAACCCTGGCGTTCTGCTTTCCATAGCCGTCCCCGCGTTCCGCCGCGGACTGCACCAGAACGTGCCCCGTGCCTTGCTGGTGCGGAGGCGCAGCCCCACAGCTGCTGCTCGCCTCTGTAGCTGAAACTCTCCCTCGCTCTCCCCCTCCGAAATGGCAACGGAGCAAGCTGTAATGCTGCTCTGAACTTGTTCTATCCAGTTTAGGCAGCCAGCCTGTTCCTAAAGATACATTCCTGTGGCTGCCTGGAGCTTCACGGGAGGAAAAAACCCTCTGGAGCTCCCCCCCGCCCCTCCCAAACTGCTTGTAGGCAAAGGTCAGATCGTTTTTGCTTCTGTTGCCTCTTCCCCAGACTCACACTATCTCTTGTGGCACAGCTCAGGAAAAAAAAACAAAACAAAACATCTTTTATTTAAGTGTGTGAACCTGGTGTGTGTTTATACGGGAAGATGCAGAATGAGAAAGGGCAGAATTAATCTTCCTAATTTTAAAAAATGTTTTCTTTCCTTCCTCCCCCAGTTAAACAGTTTTACAGAACAAAAACACATGGCCACAGGAATGAAAGAAGAGGTGAGATGAAGATACTACAACTCTGTCTATAACTTTATTTAAGAATGCAGAATTTATGGGGAACTTTGCTAATGAAAGTGAAAGTACTTACAGCACTTGATCCAGGATGGGCCAATGATGGCTCCATTAGCCATCAGCACAAATGGCTGGGGACACCAGTAACCAACAAGGGATCGTCCTCCCTTTTAGCTCTCCCAGAGGAGAGTTGGTGGGAGCAGCCAGGCTGGCCAGATCAGCCAGCAGGCAGCGGGCCAGGGTTGGGGGAAGATGCTCTGGTCCTCAACTCCAAAAAAACTCTAAAAAGAGGCATTCAGGCCATGATGATAGAGTGCCCCTCCTTCCTTAGTGTTCAGGTTATTCGTCTGGTCTGTGCTGCTGTGCAACTGCTTATGCTGGGGTGGGTTGTGAAAATGTATGCTGACAGAAGAATTAAGATAGTGACTCAGCAGGGCTTGCTCTGTGCAGATTATGGGGAAGATTATGCATCGTGTTCACAGCTCCATGTGAATAAACTGTTCGAGAGGGATCTGTATCCCTGAATCAGCCTGCTGGGTGTTTCCAGCCAGCCACAGGCAGGTAGCAGGAAATACTTGCTCAGGGAGATTGCAAATGAAGGTCATTCGGGGTTGATGAACGAGTATTGCTAAAGTGGCGACAGCCCTGTTCTCTAGTAGGAAAGCTGCTGTGAATCGTAATTGTGGAAATGATGTGCAGATGCACAACGCTGGGGTGTAATTCTGCTCTGAAGCAGAATTCACGTTCTGCTCCTGGGCGTGCTCCTGCCGGTGGCTAATTTTCTCTGTAGCAACTACCTCCTCGAGGGACTAAACCCTGTCCCCTCTTGCAAGGTGGCCTGGCAGCATCGGTTCAATGAGGAAAGGGTCTGGGAGTCACCACACTGTGGGGTCGGAAGTACAGGGATCGGATGCCATGTAGCTCAGCTGGCTGTTCACTTTCCCAGGCGTGGAAGGATCGGGGCTCCAGGACAGCGTTACCAGAGCTGGAACAGGCTCTGCTCTGCGGCATGGGCAGAAGGGGCAGTGTGAGCACCCCTGCACCTCCTTGCCCAGCTGTCCGGGGGAGTGCTCTGGTCTCTGGTGCTAAGCGCTAGAGGGAAACATCAAGATGTGATCTGCTTGAGGCTGCTCTAGGAGTGTGCATGTTCCCAGGTACCTGATCCCTTTCCAAATCATCTGTGGGAGTTCCAGTGCCACAAGAGGGGTTACTTGGTAATTAACTCTGAAAACTTACCCATTCAGATATCAGCTTGGCAGCATCTGGCTCAGAAACCTTCATCATAAAGTGTCTTTAATGTGTTGGCTGTAAGACCATAAATCTAGGATTGTAAGAGGTCGTCTTTTTCTGGGTGACCACTATCTCGCTGTCCGGGTGTGGATGCCCCTCTACAAATAGAGAGGGTGCTCAGTTTTGTCAAAAATACATCAATAAGGTGTGTTGGCCCGGCTTCTCTCTCAATGAGATTTCAGTCCAGCTTTTGCTTAACAGCTCTTCCAAAATGACTGCACCCCTGAGTGACAGCAAGCAGGGTACTGAAAAGCAAAACCGTGCCCTGCGATTTAGAAACAAAGAGTGCCTAGCAACCGGGCTCCTGCAGCAAGGGAAGATGTCGTGCAAGCCTGTGGCCCCTGCTCTTTCAAGGAATGAAACCAAGATGTCAAAGGAAATTACCCTTTCAGTATCAATCACATACCCAGGGTCTCACCTTTACGGAGGCCTTGTAGTCGCAGAGCAGGTTAACGCACAGCTGGGTTGTACCTTTGCCCTTTTGCGGTGTGCGTGCCATCCTTCTTGCTGCAGTCACAGTGTAAAAGCGGGTCAAGTAGTTTTGTCCTGAGGCTGTGGCGTACCAGTCCTGGAAACAACCACAATGACTGCGAGTTTCCCCGGGAAATAGATTGGATCCTTAACAAGGAGGTGTTTTATGAGCTGATAAAAATGATCTCAAAGGCCGGGACTCAAACTCACGCGTGGAGAGAGCAGAAATGATCGGTGGCTGTTTTCCCTGCTGTTGCGAGTCAGAAATCAAACCTAGGGTTTAGTGCAAAGAGGGTTAAAACACTAGTAATTCAGTGCCTACCAGCTGGGAAGAATAATAAAGCCTGCATTTCTGTGTTGGTACGGGGCGAATGCTGCAGAAACAGGAATTTTATTACATAATTATGCCTCCTACGTAAAGCTTTAGAAGGGGGGAAGCTAGCAGGGCTGTGTCATTAAAATGACACAAGACACGCCACCACGATCAGAGTTCTGTGTGTGCTTAAGACTGTATAACACGCATATATTCTTCGTGTCCTTGCCGCATTCATGAATTTCAGTTGGCTCAGTTCACAGCTGGGAGGGAGGCTGCCTCATCAAAACGTGTGCTGTACTCTCTGCCATGGCAATGGAAGATGGAAGGGTGGGAGTGTTCTGGTGTTTGTTATTGTTTTACCAAAGATTTAATTAAATGATTGAAAGGAAAGGGATGGCAAATGCAACTCCTAACTCGGAGAATGCAACTCCTAAGTCAAAAAATGCTGACTTGAGGACACCCCTTTTTACGTTGAGCAGCAAGGCTGGGGAGCGCTGCAGGGTCCATCCGTTCAGTCCTTCTTCTGGATTATCTGTGGTTGCTTTCAGGTGACCCCTTTGCCTTCTGTAGGAGTGCTGCTCACAGACAGCGGTGGAAGGTGCACTCAGCTATTGTGAGGAGGAGGCAGTTCACCCACAGTAGGACACTTTAGGACTCAGGAAAAAAGTAGTTCTGGTAATTTCAGTATTGGCATAGAGAGGGCTCTTTATCTTAAAGCACTGGGCAAGCAGCAAATCATATTAATGTCTTTCAGGATGGATTGAGCAGCGCTTTTTCTGTTGTACAAGTGAAGACTCTGACGTTGAATGATTGTAATTCTGTTCCAGAAATGGCAGCTCCATGGATTTTCTCTGAGCATATGCTTAGTGGTCTGTCTGATGAGATTTTTAAGTGTTTTCTGTTGTCTGCTCCTTCTTTAACATCCAAAGCACAAAGTTGAGAGGAAGCAAGAAAATATTTCCTTTTTTGTGTGTGCTGTCAGTAAGCTACAGATGCAGCCATGAAGAGCATTCTTCTATCTGATTTTTCAATTCTATGTAAGCCAAAACTAAAGCATTCTTTTTGTCCCGAAGAGCTTACAGTTAAAGGGTTTAATTCAGAAAAGTATTCAAACCATCTGTGTTAATGACAGCATTTAAGAAGGCATTTAAGTACTTGTTTGGATTCTGTCCTAATAAGGATGCTTTGTTGAATAGAGCTGAAATAGGAAAACTGAAGGGAAGGTATGGAGTGTATTAGTGAAACACCTGGTGATGCCTGGCAAGCACTTTGCTGTTTCCATATCACTTCATCTTTTGCTCTGTTTTAATTGACAAATTAAAGATCACAACTATGTTAGTTCCCATGTTGATGAGAGGCATGAAAAGCTGGGTCTCTTTTCATATTGGGTTCCTTTGGGTGTTCACTTGGCTGTTGGTACCCTGTCAGGTAATCACGTGTGACTTTTGGCAGCACAGGAGAAAGCAAGCCAACTTGGCAATACTGGGTTAAATTCTGACCCTTATCAGTCCAAGCAAAGTTAGTGGGCTTATGTTACTCTAATGAGGAAGGCAAAGGTTTAGAGGTTGCTTAGTTATTGGGCCTGCAGAGATTTCAGACAGTGGGACGTAACTCATATATCCCACAGATATATTTTTATCCCCATAGTCATGATAACATGATATGCCATGCTGCCAGTCTGCCACTGTAGATGAAACATTTTGGCTGGTATGGTGTGCGTGTTGCACTAGACCCACGGCATGGTTCTGTGTGGCCTCCCACTTGCAGAGGAGGTGGGAACACCTCCTCCTGCATTTGCTGTGTTGAAAGCCAACCTTTCTTGTGCTCTCTTCAGGGCTCTCTTTCTTGTCCTGTGTTTGCTCAAGGTCCCCCAGATGAGTACATCAGAGCATCAGTACGACGTGCAAGGTTTCCAGACTGGAATACAGCTGCTCCCAACATGAAACTACCTAGTCGATTCCCTCTGTTTCAGCAGATCTTTTCCCAATGCATCCAGCAAATCATAACTATTCATTTCAATTACATTACCAAGATTTTTCTCCTATTAGCATTGCTGCGTTGGTGGAGCAGCAATGTTGGGTCTCTTTTGCCTGAACAAAATTGTCAGGTGTTTCTAGCACTGCAAAGTCCTTGGTAGTGGCTGTAATGTAAGAGGCAGAGGAAAGCAAACTTCACAGTGGATCTGTGCTGAGCTGACAATAGCAGAGGTTGGAATCGATCGAAAATCATTGAAAGAGAACAGAAAGGCTGACTTAGTTTTAACCCCATTCTTCAAGTGCTCTCTCTGCGTGACTCAACATGCAAAATCCCAACAGCCCAACTAAGGTCAGGGAATGGGAGTGAATACTACTGCTTGTCTGCCTTATCCACAGAAAACATCCCATGCCTGACTGATTTGGGTGAGCCTTGAACAAGTTATTCAATTATAAACTTGAACATATTAGAAGTAGTGATGTTTTACAAATCTCCCCTTAAGTCTGCAGTTAAACAAGAGGTCAGCAAAATTTCTTAACGGCTGAACAGCTTGCAGAGGCTGCCCAAGTGTCAGCTGCCTTTAACAGAGTCTCTGTCTACACAAGGTGGGCACGGGAGGCCTGTTCCATGTTCGGAACATTCACTGAGCCTTGCTAACGTAGTGTTAAATATTGAAGTTAGCTTGCAGTATTTTAAAGCTGTACTTAAACCGAGCACAGCTGGTATGATGTAAGTGTCTGGATAAAGCCAAGAGGACATGCGCATAGGTGAGATGCTGGTGCTGCTGAGGAAGGTGGCAGGCCCTGTGGTGACTGTGGTGAAATGCAATTTCACCTGCGATGTTTAGCAAATTGAGAGTCAGGCCTGGACCTTTCATTGTTTCCCATTTCCCATCAGCTTCATTGCAAGGGGACAGATGCAGCTTTGTTTTTCTTATGGTTACTGTGAGCTGGGAGGAAAAACAGAGGGCTGAGGATAGGTGGAAAGAGCCTCTAAACTGCCTGTGCAGTTATATGTAGAAATATGATACAACATGCACAATAGCCATGACAGACACATGATTCTTACACATTAAACCAAACCAATGATAGGTTACCAGCTGTTAGAAACTAACTGTGTATAACAAACATCTAGAATTACTCTTTGCTGAAGTTTATAATGCAGAACACGAGTTTTCCCTGAAGACCCTTACAGATGAAAGGCTAGAGAAGAAAAAAATGGGGATGGAGCTGAATAAGCCACAAACTGCAATGCGCTTGCCATCAAGCTTCACACAATTCCAGTCAAGTGTACCTTCATTGCAGACAGGCTGTCTGTGCTCTGTCTGGTGCTGCTGTGCCTTCACACAATTCCAGTCAAGTGTACCTTCCTTGCAGACAGGCTGTCCTGTGCTCTGTCTGGTGCTGCTGTGTGGGTACACACGACACGGTGTCTCTGGGTACAGCCCCGCAGCACACGACACGGTGTCTCTGGGTACAGCCCTGCAGCGTATGACCTGTTCTCAAGCACTTACTGCCTGTTCAGTGACTAACAAACTTTGAGTCACTAGGCTTTCAAGTGACTGACTTTCCCAAAAGTGAACTTGTTCCCTTCCCCTGAATTATGAAATGAGAGCAAAATTTCTACCATAGATACTAAACAACAGGGGAGGCTGGGCAGTTGTGTGTTTTGCAAGGCACCCTCAGCTCTGAGCCGGTGTCCCGGTATTTCCAATAGTCAGAGTTCAGAGAGCTTCAATCAGTGTGGGGCAAGGTAACTTTGAACTCAGCTTGTCTTCACGCCCAGCACTGTCTGCTTTCTGTTGCTCTTTTGCTTGTATGAGAACACAAAGTGTGAAGAAATCCATTTCCATTCCTCCAGCTACAATTTTCTGATGTCCAGAATGCAGCCAAACTGAAGTGCAATTGAGGGGACAGGGCAGATAAGAAAACCTTAAGATAGGGTTATGTTAGATTATTCAAAGAATTCCACTGGGCAGAGAAAGGGGATTCAAGTTCACAGTTTTCATAGATCAGAGATGCCAGGAAAGTTGAAAAGTGGATTCTGTTTTGCATTATCACCACCCACTTTTTTCACAGACGTTCTACTTTTCTCAGCGGCCTCCCTATTGCTGTAGCTATAAATAAGTATATATCTTTATGGTGAGAGAGATTCAGGTTTAAGCTTATATTTAAGCTATGAGGTTATATATAACAGGACTGTATTAAAGATGACAAAATCCTCATTGTTCGGTTCATGTTTTATCTCAGTGTAATGTGCATGTTCGTGTGCATGGGTATGTGTGCGTACAGACATATTAACATATGTAGACAAGCATAGGATAGAAGACAATCCAGATTTTCCGCTTCATTTCTGTAGTTGGGTGTTGTAATTAACTTTCATGATGTAAAGGGAATAATGCTGGTATGAGGCTGGAGCAACAGCGTGGCAAAGCCCTATCTGTTTGCATACAAGGATTTAGATATGTTCATTCAGTGGTAAATATGTACTAAGTTTACTAAGTTTCATCATTCCAGGTTCACTTACAGGATTCTCACTTTCTAGACCCTGCCAAAGCATTTTTGAATCTGGTTTCCTCTCAAGTGTTTGGAAAGTAACCATGTTTTATCCTTCCAGCAACCTTCACAGTGCTTTTTTTATTAATTAGAAAAATTCACGTTGATAATTGTATAGAGGGGCTATGCTTTTCTGGATGTGGAAATGTTGGTTAAGTTTATATAGGACAGGGAAGGTAGCTAGTCTTTATGGTGGTCAAAAAAAAAAAAAAAAGAGCAAGAGGGAGTTTTTGGTATGGTAGCCAACATAGATAGTATGGATCACTTGCCAAAAAGAGCATGGATCTGGGATGCCCATCCTTTGCTCAGAGGAGTCTCTTTAGGAACTTTATGGGGATGCTCCTAATTGTGGAGCTGATTAATTATGTAAGTCCACAGGAGACTGTAGTACTTGGTTATAAAGAGCTCAACAAGGAGGTTTTGGAGTGTAGTTTCTTTGATGCTCTTGTTCTCTTCACACTGTTGAAGGAGCAAACTAAACCAGCTAGACAGTGGACGTTCACCTCTGCGAAACCCCAGCGTTAACTCGGTCTCTGTTCAAGACTGCTCCGATTATGTGGCTGTTGATGTTCAGAGTGCTTCTGTTGGGTGGAATGGGGGGTTCCAATGACCATAATAAAGTCGGCTGGCGCAGAGCCACATGGGCAGCCTTCACCCCTATGCCACAGTGCATGACGGTGGCTACCACTGAGGGATTGTCACATGGAGGATGCTTTCACATGCGAACGTGGGCTTAGTTATTAGTGCTCAGCTCAGGGGTCCCGTGCCAAAGGGAAACTCGTGGCTTCACAGGCTACCTGGCCTCAGCTGAACAGGTAAATGACTGTGTGCCAACTCTTAGAAAATACCAGATACAATGTGTTTGTTTATACCTAAATGGGAAAGTTGTAAGTTAATGAGCCTTTACCTCATATTTGCTATGATCTAGGAATGCACAAACAATTACTTACTGTGGCTCGTGTGAGTCCTGGTAATTTGTCGTGCTTGTAAAATTGGGTACTTCTGTGAGCTCACAGACATGTAAAATCTACAGCCTGCCTTACTCTGGTAGTTCTTTGGTTTTGTTTTTTATTTTTAATTTTAACTGATTTGGCATCTGTCTGTTAATCAAATGTATATGTTTTTTAGATTAGTAAGAAGACTTTACAGTTGGGGCAGCCATTTCAAAGAACATAATTACTTAGATACTCACTGAACTCAGGGAAGGAGTCTGTTATTTCTCTTTTGTCTAAAGTTATAGGTAACTAATGCTTTTTCTACTGGGCACAAATAATAGCTGGTTTCACTACTGCTTACATGAATGAGTCCCATTTTGTGGGGAGTATTGATGTTTCTGGAGTCTGAATGGTGAAGAGAGAGGTCTTAGTCCCTGTGTATTTGTACAACACTGTATTTCCAAGGGTGTTTCTTTTTGTTAGTGCTGTTTGCTTGTTCTTTTCAAACAAACAGGAATGGACATATTGGCAAATAAAATCCAGCGCAGAATTCACCAACAGCCACTTGAGAGCATCAGGCAGAGGAGCAGTAGGGAAGTTTCCTTGCAAGCATGCCGGGGGGATCAGCTGAAGGATGACAGGCTTTCAGTATTCTGCCTGAGTGTCAAGCCTGCAAATGGGATTACAAGCCAGTGACAACTGTGATGGCTGGTATTATATGGACACCTGTTCACCCAGTGCTGGTCGCAGGCTAGCGGCCACGTAGGATGTTGAACAGTCACCAGATGGTAAGGGCTTTCAGTTACTAGGCATTTTTTCTGAATTTGATCCAGCAATTTAGAAGAGATGCTCTTTGCTAGCAGAAAAGCACTAGAAGGGATGTTCAGCTTTCAAAGGGGTTCAAATAAAAAGGTTTGTTAATAAACCACAAAACTCCCTGTGCAGAATGAGTTTAGATTAATGTCACTGAAGTTTAAACAAGTGCCAGGCTCTAAAGTAGCCACTTAATACCAAATGGTTCCACCATCCAGTCTTTAGCAAGAGCTGCTGCATAATGCAGAAAGACATGTCAGTAAAGGTAGGACCAAAATGTTGCTAATGCCTGAATAACTTACGAGGGATCAGTATGTCTGTTTCTGGTTGAAAGTCTCAGCTTGGAGGCGAAGGTGTGTGCTTGGGGCGGGGGGACACCCTGTGTGTTGTGGAGTAGGTCTTGTCCATTCTTTCCGTTAAATGGGGTGAGAGCGTGTGTCATTGTGTTACTGCTACTTTTGTTGGTGTGTTTTACAAGTTGTTTCTTTCAAGTCTAATGGGAATTATTTTTCTTGCTGGGAGCCTGTGTTTATTTCACTGGACAAAATTTGGACCTGGATGGTAGACCCACCCAGGCAGGGAGGGTGGGGATCAGTTTGAGTATGAAGAAAAAGAATCTGTTGACTTTCTTCTGCCAGTAAGCAGTCTGTTTGTATGGTGTCCTGCTGGACTCTGAGCTGCTGAGTCTTCAGGAAGTCCCAGCGTCCAAACCAACAAACTAAGTGGGGAGGGGGTGGAGAGGGGAGGGGGTCCCTTGGGTGGCCTAGACTTAGCAGAGCTCCTCCAAAATCTCTGGATCATGCCCTTTGCTGGCATAAGTCACTCTGGCTTCATCAGCATCGTACACCGTTATCCTCAGAGTTGTAAATCGGCATAACTCCCTCTGGCCATGAAAGTGTTTCAGATCACTGTGAAATCCTTTTAAATGGCGGAGAGGCAGTGATTTATAGTAGCCAAAACATAGTCCCACTGATGTCTGTGCTGCCCATAAATCTCTGCTTCTTAGGTACAATGGTAACACTTCTGTTATGTCTCTCTGTTCTTTAAATTGTTCCATTTGATGCTCAGTTCACAATAATTCTCTTGAACACACTACTGTTTCTTGTGACACCATAAATCCTTTTTAATTTTGGCCATTTATTGCCCTCTCAGTCGCATTTCAGGTTTCCTTTCAGATTTCTCATGGTTTTGTTAGATTTGCTACTGTGATGTCTCTGTTTCTTGGCAGCATGTGATTAGCACATTAAGGTGGATAACTGTCGTGATTCCCTTACAAACTGTCCTAGGGATTTGTTATACAGGGAAACTTTTCGTATTCCTTCTTTCAAACATTATATAAGCTTTCTTCTATCATTTCATAGGCCTTTTTCCTTAATTACTGCATTCTTTTTGCCATTTGAACTTCCTTGCATGTAGATGACAGGTTAAACTCTTACATCACATCATCTCCTTGATGCAGACAGTTCTCAGGACCAGTCAAGCTTGATAAGAAAATGTTGGGCTGTTGAAATGTCAGACACAGGATCCACACTGCAGTTGTACTTATCCTTTATTTCAGCATTTTATCCCTGTTTTAGGGAAAGGGTTAACAGCTGTACTTGTGTGGCTAAAGAGAATTACTGGCCTGACTGCTAATTGTCTTCTCTGGAGGGTCAGTCTTTCCAAGAATCGGGCTATTAAAATCAGAACTGACTGTTTCTCTCTCTCTCTCTCTCTCTCGATTTTTATTGCACAGGGCATGAAAAATATGATATATTGTTTAATGTAGAGGAATAGTTTTTGAATTATAGGTAAAAAAAAAAATCTGTGAATTCCTCTCTGGGGTTTATTGAGAGAGGTTTTTACCTGTATAGCTAAAATGGATATATAAGAGTGTTATCTGGATGGTTGTTCCTCTTACTTCATTGTATTTCTGCTGGAAAGTGAAGCCCTCTCCTCTTCATACCTGGGATAGTTTTCAGCTAATGATATATTGGCAAGGTCTTTGAGCCCATCACTAGTTCCTGCACCCCTAGTCCATGTGGATTTCTTGTTTGTGTTGCTGTGTTATCTCCGTTTGATAGTAAATGGTGGAGAGGAAGCTTTCTTCTTCAGTAACTACGGTATTGTTAGGTAGTAGGGGGCAGGGTGATTAAAGTTCCATTCGGGTTTTTTGTAGTGTAGAGTAGGGCTGTTCCTGCATACTTTGCCATCTATCAATTGTTTTAGACTTTCCAGTTTCAATTACTGCTCAGTAATGCTAGACTTAGACTAGTGAAATGTGTAATTGGAAATTTTATTGGGGTGCCCTTGTCAATTCTTGCTATTCCAAACTTAAAAGGTCAACTATTGAATTGCTGGAATTGTGACTGGAATTACATTTAGGGCTTGCAGGAAGATACTGTGTTTGTCCCCTTGTAAGACTTAATTTTTTTAGCAGTTGTTTGCCATCAGCAGGTGCTGTTTTGCTCCATTTGTAGTTGATTTCAGGGGCAAAGTTGGTTTCTCACTGGGGGGTAGGACCCTGGCAGTGAGGCCCAACCTCAGGTGGGCAAAGCTGTCTTCAGGTGGTAGAGGATGTCACACTTGTCTGGAGCTCTGATTTATTGTTTTGGTTCCCCTGCAGTACTTAGGCTGTTTCACATCCTGACTTTTATTATCCGAGGAATATTATCAGCAACAGATAATTTCCCTCAGTCATGGAGACAGATTTTAATTCATGCTTTCTTGAGTTTGAGACTGGGTTATTTCATTCTATCTGCTTCCACTCTTTAACTCTTGTAAGCAAAATCTAAAAGCTGCAGGAAGGCTGATGCCAAAAATCAGCTTTTCAGAACAGGGGAAGTCTTTAGTGTTCTGTGTTCAATGGCATGTCAGTTGTAAACTCTTCATCCTGATTTATAAAGCTTTGCATGGCCTTCGACTGTCTGATGAAACTGTCTTGATAACCGCCTACTGTTGCTGCCTTCCTGACTGTCTGTGGGACTGGATTTCACTCTGCCAGTCACAGAGCATTTTGCTGTTTTTCTTCCGCCTTGTGAAATTCTCTTTCCATGATAAGAGCCATCATTCCACTGAGGCTTTGAAAAAGAAATGAAAGTCTGGTTTTTGGTGGAACCACTTGACACCAGCAGCGAGATTCTCAGCTGGCGTTCTGTTACCACTGATGCGAGTGACATAAAGCAGCAGTTTTACCAAATGGCTCACGATTGCTTGTAAATGTGTTTTTATGATAGTTTTGTAAGATGTTGGTTTGTGTGGGGTTTTTTTTGTTTTTGTTTTTTGTTTTTTTTTTAAGAGGCAATTAATGATGTAATCAGAATGAGTTTAAGGCCAGGAGTTGACTAGCCAAGCTTTTCATTGTCATGCTGGTATTTACATATTGTCTGATGTAGCGGAGTTATGTCAGCTGCCTTTGTCTCATCTCTAGGAGAAAAGGAAGTATCTCTATAGATCCTCTGCCCTAGATGTGCCGTAAATGTGCTGTGAGAGTTGGTCACACAGTAAAATGCTTTGGACTGTATAGGGTCTGGTAATCCAGCCTGTGAAAGAAGGGTGTGAGCCCACTGAAATACCTACTTGTTCTGTTAAAAGGAGGCAGAGGAAAGGCCTCCCATGAAGAAAAAAGTCCATTATGAAAGCAAAAAGCCAGAAGGCAGTGGTTTAGTGCCAGGTCATGTTTACTGAGAAGCCCTCGGTGATAGTGTGTAGGGTGTGCCAGTTAGCAAGATCACATCGTGGTGTTTTGCTTACCCACTGTCTGTCTGTCGGCAAAACACCATCATTCTGTGTATTGGGTTAATTTCTGTTGTCATAAACAGTAAGGGCATTTTTAAAGCAGGCTGTTGCTTAAAGAGAATCTGTATCACATATAAGTAAACCTCAGTTTTAGAAGCAATGGGGAATTCGTTTGGCTGCTAGGTATTATTTACACTAAGAAAACCTGTATGTAAATCTTTCCATTTAGTTTACAAAAACAGTTATGCTAAAATGAGTGGCAGGGAAAGGTGGGAGCTCAGAGCTGTTCATCACAGGCAGATTGTCTTGGCAACATGGTATGGGCATGAACAGGACTAGGGATTAAGTGAAAAGTGATATACCCCCAACCCTCCAAAAAACCCTCCCAAAACCCAACCAAAACCCAATCACATGCAAAAAGAGCGAGGACATGTGCTTTGGTTGTTGCTTTACTGTGGTATCCTGTTGGCCTGAGCTGTTCCTCCATGGCCATTCCGGAAGGAGAGAAGATAGCTGGGTTTTGAGAGAGAAATCCAGATCATTTGTAAAATGCTTTTGTCCTGTAGGTTTTTTTTCTTGTTCTCAGCATACATTTCTGCTTTTCCTTCTATGTGTTGAAAGGAGCACATTTGTTTATGAAAATCTTGTCCGTAGAGAAAAACCTTTCCCTTTAGTGTGCTTAGTTTTTTATCAGCAAAACACAAACTAGACAAAAGGGAGGTTTTTTTTTTTCTTCTAAAGAAGTATATATTGTTTTTGTTAAGGCAAATCCCCTCTTCTCCCTTACCAAATGAGAATCTTTAACTCCAAAGAGAAGAGTATTGATTTGTCTCCTACAGTGAAATTGCTGAAGCATATAGGAAATGTGGTGTTTGTGTTGGTCTAAAAAAAAAAAAAAAAGCTTAATGACTCCCTTCCCCCCTGCTTATTCCGGTAACTTAAAGTACAAATTAAAAGATGGGCTGTTAGCAGACACGGTTCTTCAGGTCATGTCAATTCAGAGCTGGTGTCTGAGTCCTTAAAGTGTGAACTTGTAAACGGTGTCTGTGTGACACATGTGGAAATCGTGGGAGAGCCCTGCGCCTGTGCAGACACCGTGGGATACCGGTTGGTACCCTATGGCAGGTGGGTGAGAGAGCGGCTGCTGCACCCCTCCCTGGAGCCATGCCGGCGGCCAACTGGTGGGCTCTGCCTCTCCTCCGCGCTTGGTGCCTCTCTGAGCACAGCTGTGTGACTTCAGTCCTTTCAGAGAGGTGGCACAATCCTGCAGCTTGTTAGAATTGTATAATAGTTTGGGTTGGAAGGGAGCTTAAAGATCATCTTGTTCTACCCCCCTGCCATAGGCAGGGACACCTCCCACTAGCCCAGGTTGCTCAAAGCCTCATCCAGCCTGGCCTTGAACACCTCCAGGGATATCCAGCCAGATGTCTCGGTGCGTTCAGGGGCATTTGAATACAGGAAGGGTTGGGGTCATGCTGCTTGTGATAGGTTCCCAACAAATGCAACCATTCCTCATGGTGTGAGTGAGATGGATGAATGTTGTAGTCCGGTCCTTCTGGCATCGCGTGCCATGTGGGCACAAGGCTCTGTGCTGGGAAAAGCAACTTGAGGGGTAAACCAGAAGATTATCTCAGTGTGCAGTGATTCACCCTGATATACTACGCCACACAGGTTTTATTTTGAAAATTGGAGCACTGCCACCATCGGGGGATGAGGAGAGGGCCAGAGACCAGCGAGAGAGAATGACATGCTACATTTGAAATACATTTGGTACCGCAATTCCTGCAAGCGCTGTGGCCCAGGCTGCCTTCAGAGATGCTACGTCTTGCAAGGCAGGATACTACTCCTGGCTCCCAGTTCTTCGCGCGTTCAGAGAGCTGCATCAAACAGGAGATGAGTGCTTGCCTTCCGTAGAGGCTGTTGCTCTTGGCTCCCAGCTCCTGGGACCTCAGTGCTGCATGTGGGGCGGGTGCTGGGTCTCTGATGGAAGCGGTGATTTCCAGCTCCTTGGTGCTGCAAAGAGATGGGAGTTGAGGAAAGGCCTCAGACGTACTGACAGGCAGAGGGTCCCAGTGCTGCTGAGTTTGGAGTCCCAGTATTGCAGCCCTTTTTGTTTTCTTCTCCACTTAGAGCACTATGTGCAGACAGATGAAAATGGAATGTCGGGAGCCTAAGTGTATTATTGGGTGTGGGCTTTCATATCGGCTAACTGCATTGATATCACAAACAGATTTCACATTCATGAGATTATAACAGTGATGATAACTTCATTTAACGCTATGAATGTTTCCCATTAGGAATCCTCAAAGTCATCTAATACTTCAGTTTACATTTTCAGTCAGTTCTTGAGGCACTACTAGAAGACTGAGAATTCAAGTGCCTCAAGTAACGCCCCTGCTGAAAAGTGTCAAAAGGCACCTTCTAAAAAGTCCACCTAGATAGACTTTTGCAGCCCTCAAATCCCTGCTCCTTTCCCTGGAGCTGAGTGGCTTTGCCCTTGGTGTCACGCGTTCGTGCATTCCCAGAGCAGTTCTGGGGAGGGCAAGCCAGGAAAACCCCTGGGGAAATCAACAGCTACCACTGTGGCTGGCGAGGCGCTGGCAGGCTGCAGTCTAGTTGTAGGTGATGTTGCAGAACTGAGGCCCTGGGAGAGTTCAAGGAAACAGGATACTCCTCTTGGTGTCCCTTGAACACAGGTCGTCACATTCACATGATGGCAGACCAACAGAACACAAATTTTAGATGCACAGAACATCTGGTTAATATCCAAACTGCTTGCAGTGTGTTGTGTGGTTTTTTTGTATTTCATCTGTGTACAGGGTTAGCATCAATGTGACTCGCTACTACATTTTGCCTTTCATATTACTGGTAAAGACGATCAGTATTTCTTTTCTTCAAATTGCAAAATCTGAACAATTAAGAACTTTTCAGTAAGGGAGCATTCACATTCCCACTGGCTTTGCTATGAGTTCGACAGAGGCACTGGAAAGGTGAGCACACTGGGGCCTCACTTCTATTAGGCTCTTTCAGTCTTAAGGAGATGTGAAAAGAAGGATTGATCTAAGGTAAATGAATGTGTAAATTTTAGAAACAACAGGAAGCAAAGTGACAGGATCACTGACGTTTGCATCTTCGGGACAAATGTTTATACCTCTTTCTATAGTGCCTTTAATTTATTTGTGTATAATAGCAATGATTCAAAAACTAATAAAGGTTAAAAACCATCATTAATATAAGATGCAGTGAAAAACCAAAAGAATGGCAGGTATGAAGAACACCCTAATATAAAGCAGAAGTAGTAAGCAAAGGTATATCTGAATTGAAAGAAGAGGTGAAGAGATTTTAAAAGCAAAACCAAAACAAAAAACCCCAGGCAGCTGGGTTTTAAATCATTGGAAATTACTTAAAGCCTGGAGAGGTAACTGGGAAGCAGCCGTGGGCGAGAGCGTGCTCCAGGAGCAGGGCGAGGCGGGCAGAGCCGGTGCAGCCACGCCAGGCGCTCTGCCCTGCTGTCAGACCGGCAGCAACCGAACTGGGAACGGAGGGTGCAGGGGCTGCTCTGTGCAGGAACGAGTTATGCAGCAAGGTAGGCAGCTTCCTCCCACGCAGCTCTGTTTCGTAACTCGGGCTGCTGAGGAGGAGAGGAGCGGGATGGGAAGGACCCGTCCCTCCTGGCTGCTGAAGGAGGCTCCACCCTGGGGACAACTTCTCCCTGTTTAGCCAGGGCATCCTGAAAATCCACCATTTTGCGGTTCACCTGCATTTACAGGAGGTGTGGAAAGGAAAGCGGGCGTTTCTTTTTCAGCATGGGGAGCGGCAGCCGTGCCCTGCGGTGAGGGGTCTCCTGGGGGTGCCCACGGATGCCGTGCTCCCTGGCACTGGCCCTTGCCCCTGGCAAGTACCGCTGTGCCCCGCGCTTACTGATATCTAGGTGGAGATTTGGGGCAATACCTTTTAGGTCACATTTGTATACACTCATTTTGTTGGAGACCAGCTTTGATACTTTATTTCTTTTTCCCTTCCCTTCAAAGTATACAGCAGTGAACTTCAGTTTTGGCACTGCACTGTGTAGCTGTGATTTCTGCCTGTTGTTTGAGTTCTTCTTCGTCTTTGAGTTGTTGGCTTTTTATAGTGCTGTTTGGTCCTGCTCAGGCAGGTAAACCTCTCAATCTTTTTTTTTTTCCTCCTCTTTTTTTCTCTTCTCTCCTCTAGTGCTGAGGTTACCACCCTTCTTCTTTCTTTTTTTTTTTTTTTTTTTCCTTTTCTTTTTTCTTTACAACAGACTGCTTCTCGTAGTATCGGTGGGCTACTCTCAGTAGCCAATGTGTTTCACCTCTACCCAGTTCTGGTAAACTGTGGGTTTTGTTGGCAAGGTGAAGTTCTTCTATATGGAGGAAATAATAGGAGAACTCAGCCTGCAACCCATGTTGTATCTCTGTTCCTTGAAAAATATAGGTTCCTTTTTAACAATTACATATACGTTTTGGATATATTGAATCTGAGGAAGTACTGTTTCCTTTCCTTTTTTACATATCCATTGTATTGTTGAATATAAGGAAAGCATAATAGAATTGTCACACAAAAGAGGTGAAAAGGATAAAACAACACATTTGTTTGCTTTTAAGCCCCCCATTCTAAACAGCAAGAGGGTCCTGGTTGGTTTTTTTGACCCTATCTGTTTAGAGCTGTGAAGAATTGAAGTAGCTGTTTAGCTACTGTATTTCAATAGGCTTTGGCAGCTTGCAAAGTGGGTTTGATTTGAGAGGTAGGTGTTCAGAGTTGGAAAGGCTAGCAGTGATAAACTTGCACACATAGAATAAGTAGCATTTAGTTTTAAAATTGAAGTTGAACAGAAATGTAGAGCAGTTGGGAAAAAGAATAGGGTCAGTTACATTGTCTCCACAATTAATTTATTTGGGGATGGGGTGAGGAGGAGGGAGACATGACTTACATAAAAGAAAATTGTGCTATCCCTGATGTGTGCTCAGAGCTCTCCAAAGCAGTGGCAGGAAGGAAAATATCTGATGCCAGTCGCATGGGAGGGTTGCAGGCTCTATGTTCCCTGTGGGATGATCTGCATGAAATCTCTTCTGTCACTCTGAATGGCAGCATGAAATAATCTCTCTGCTCGGTAATCTCTCAACACAAGTCTCTTGTGTTTCATAAAGGAACTAAGACCTGTGAAGTACCTATTTCTCCTGTCTACACCTTCCTCTGCTATTTCTTTTTCTTCTCAGTAAGAAACTGTTGTGTAAAAGTAGCTGGGATACAAGCTTATCCATTTGGAGGTTGAATAACACTACAGACAGTGTCTTACTAAAGTTCGTGAAGTTTTGATTTTATATTTTTTTTGCCTTGATAGACAGTAGGAGAAAAGGTAGATTAAATTAAAAAACTTGTGTCCTTTCTTTGTAACCTTAGCTCTGGCTTCATTCCTTTCTCATGGTTTTTTCTTCTAACACATCACATTTTACATCCATATTGTTTCAGGCACAGAAGACACTCTTTACGACTTGCATTAAATACAGGCTTTATTGAGACTGTCTGTTGGTAGTAAGCTCTAATTAAGCTCCTATATTAAAAAAAAAAATGCAAGATGCTGA
>NW_010112548.1:44071-113379 GCF_000699245.1 Pterocles gutturalis | reverse complement strand
TTGCAGCAGGATGCAGAGCACCCGCCCCTGTGGGTACCATCCCTGGAGGTGCACAGCACTGCTGCAGAGGGGACCCTCTGCACGCAGCAGCAGAGTACATCCTCTGAACCATTCTTTCTGTCTCTCTCTCCTCCTCTCCCACACAGGCGCACGCACACGTAGCTCGATAGTTTTTGCTGTCTGCTGCATCTGCTCTCTGTTGCTAAGTGAACAGCTCGAGCTCACACACAGCGCAGAGCCAATAGCATCCTGACCTCCCAAGGCTGGTAAAAGCTGAAGAAAGGGAATCCAACGGTGCTGTCTTTTCTTTGCTCTCCTCCCATCCTCCTTTCACGGGGAAGCGGGGAGGGGAGAGGGAGAACACAGGATGGGGGAGATAATTCATAATAGCCATTCATGTTCTGGTGATAAACGCAGTAATACCTGGGGAAAGAAAGAGAACATGATGCTCCTTTGTATTTATACGCACACACAGGCAAAAATGTTTTCCATGTGCTGTGAGCTCCAAGCTGTGATTAGGAAATGAGTTAACACTGTGAAGTTATTTTGCTGCGGTCTTACATAGCTGTTAATCTTGTACTAATCACTGATCCTGGAATATATTGTGAGGTTCATCTTTCCCCCAACCAGAGAAACACTGAGTGGGGCTTCAGCCTTCCCCTTGCTACTTATGACAAATTTTATCACTTCACAAATATTGTTTCCCTGCTTTCCTTCATGAGAATTTGGGGAGGGGGAGGTTGCTTTGCAGCCTGCAGGAGCTTATGTGATTGTTGCAGTGCCAAGGAGCAAACAACCACGCGGTCAGTAGCTATAGGAACTGGCCATCTTGTAGTAGTCGTGTTTTGTAAAAAGAAATAGGTTATGGCTCACTTGCTCACAAATAGAGAACAGGATTTTTGCAATTCAAGTGCCAAGCTGAAGCACGTGCTTGGTAGCTTAATGTTCAGTGTTAACCTCCTGTGAAGTCTTCCTGCAGATTGTTTTTCTTGTATTTGAAGTTTTCCCTGTTTAAATATGTTTGCGTCTTGATTGAAGTTCTCTAGGCACAGCAAAGAAATGAGTGAATTTTATCTGTGAACCATCAGTGCCAGTGTCAAATACTTGTGTTTGCTCTATGGCTGGCTTGAGTCTCCTGTTCTATGGGGGAATGTAAGACTTGCCTTGCTCCTCACCCGCAGTGTGGGTGATTGCAGTTGGTTCTGGACCTGGAAGGTCCTTGTTCAGTGTAAATGAGAGGAGCATGTTCAGCATTTATTGTTTGGGTGCCACAGCCACCCCAGCTGCAAGTTTCCCTAGCTGCAAATCTTAAGACAAATGGTGTGTAGATAAATGATATCTGCAGAGGACAAGGGTTGGGTGGAGGTGAATTGCCCCTCAGAACTGGTCCTTGGATCTGATGAGCAGAGTAAGCCTGTGAAATTCAAATATACCATTAAAGAAAAGAGGTTTTTTATAAAGAATGTACCCATAAATGACAATTGATCCACTTAAGCCGCATCATGATCGTTAACAGACAGTTTATTGATGGCTCTGAGCAGTACAGTGAAGGCTTTCTTGATAATCTACAAGGATCAGCACAGACCTCTCTTTTCTTCAGCTGTCACCAGAAGACAACAAGCAAACGGTGAAGTCCATGATATACCACAGTGCATAACGTAACCTACAGGCTGTAGGTAATGTAATAAAACAAGTAGACTGGACCGAAGGAGGGTTGAGCTTTCCACATGGTGCTGGAGTGGCTCTTCTTCAGCATCTGTGCCTGCAGTGGGAAGCTAAAGGCAGGGCGGTGTTTGGTGAGGATGACGATGTCAAGGCAAGGATTTGGGGGCAAGGCTGTTCAGCTACGGAGGAAAAGCCTGAAATGTGAATGAATCAGTGTGATGCAATAGTGTGACACAGGGTCAGCAGTGCTTCACCGGGCGTTCCTTTAAACCAGAGGTTGCTCTGCTTACACTCAGGTACCATGTGAATCACTCATGTCTGTTGCCTTGACATGTCACAGCTGCTGCTGTGCCACTGAGCAGGGACGTGACACTGGCCCTTTCAAGCCAACAGAAACTGTCTGTTGTTAAGTATCTGGTAAATTTGTTTAATGCTTTGCAGAACTAATACCGTGCTTGCCTCTTTAACCCTGCTGACTACTGTAAAAAAGCAAAACTTTGAAGAGCTTGCCACAGTCAATAATCTTGCATTGTACAATGAAATGTAATGTTACAGCTGTCACTTACCTTTAATTAACAGATGACACGTTGTCAATCCACAGTTGTCAATCCAACTTTAATTTCCAGTTTTGAACAACTCCCTTTGCAATATTACCAGATTAACTGTCCTTACATTAAAAAAAAAAAAAAAATACATGAAAGGACAGAAGTATACTTGATAAAAAGTAGTTCTGATCCCTAGCTTTCAAGAAAACAACAAAAAAACAACTCAGGGTAAATTCCCATTTGTGTCTCTGCTCTCAGAAATACCTTTCTTCCCTCATGCAAAGCCTCAGCAAATTGTGGAGGGTGTGACAGGTACTGGAGCCTGTAGCCAAGGCTGGGGGAGTCTTGTTCTTTCTTTCCCTCAAGTGGCTTGATAGCAAGGCCACCAGTGCTGAGCTCCTCTTGGCCTGGGCTGCCAGCAACGGTGTCCCTCCTGCACGCCGCCTGCCACCTCTGTGGGGCTAGTGCTGGGTGAACTGCTCAGAGCAGGCACCTGGCACCTGTCGCTTTTCTGGGCAGAATTTGGTCACTGTCCTGCCCTGAGTGTCTGCACTATTCCCCTGCCCCAGGGTGACTGTTGCTGTAGCTGTAGGGCTTGCACAGGAAAGTCTATGCACTTCTGAAGGGTTATTTTTGCTTGCTGTAAGTCATTGAGATCTTTGTATAATGCTGCATGAGAGTATTTCTTATTACTTTGGCTTGTCCACTCACCGAAGGTGTGAGTTGGTGAGATAAGCCTGTTGTGTTTTACTGCCTTTTTAAAGTTCCTGTGAAGACTGGGAGTTTTTTCTCCCCCTTTTGCAGCTTTATTTTAATTTTCTTGTACAAAATTCACTGTGTTCAAACCCGTTTGTCTATCTCAGCTGTCGTGTTGTGTGGTGTTCCCAATGTGCCTATCACCATGGTATCTAAGCACTTTTTAATACGTTCCATCTGAAATTTGCCACGTGTTTCAAGCTTAACAAAGCTTCAATAAAAGAAGGACTAAGGAAGAAAGAACGATTTGGATTAGTAGTTAGAGAAGAGGTTCAGATCATCCTAGTGGTTGCATTACTCTTTCCTTCTTCACAGAGGATTTCTACAAACAAAATTTTGGTATGCAAACTGAAGCCGACTTTTGTCAGTTCAATTTACCCTCTGAACCTGGAGCTTATTGATTGCCCTGTCACTTCCCATAATGGTGCTGTTCACTAATCTCTTCTGCCTTTCCCCTCTTTTTCTGCCCCGACACAGCTCACTCAGGCTTTGTTTGTGTTAGTCAGGTCTGCACTGTAAATAAATTGATGTATCAATAGCTGCCCCATTGTAGGCTTCTCTTGCAAGCACTGTTCTGGCACAACAGGAAACTCAAATTGTTTAAGTTGGTTTGGCAATTAACTCCAATTAGGCTAATCTACAATATCGCCTTGCAGTGTGCCAATTTAAAAAGAAATTCTACTGGTGTAACTAAATCAATTCAGATGCTGGGATTGGTTTTTCCTTTTTGTAGCACAGATAAGCCGTTGCACAATCCAGCAGTACAGAGAGGTGAGGTTTGAAATTTAGCATCAGATCATTTGGTCCAGCAGCTCAGGATGCTGGCATTTGGCAGTGGCCCCTCCTGCTGTTTTAAGGACAGCTTGGGGGTGCCCGTTGCTGGTGGGTACAGCTCTGGGTGCAGTGGTCCTCAAATCCCCTCCTTGTGGGTGCCCCAGTCCAGCTGATCGGAGGTTGCACAGTTCCTCTTGCTTTGTGATTGGAATGCAGGACTTTGGGGTGTGATTCCATTGAGATCAGAGCACGTTTGAATATACGTGTGCACGTGTGTTCACATGGAAAGTACTCTCTGTCCCAAAAATCTTTCTGGGAAGAACAAATATTGACTTCCCCTTGCCTTGTGCGTTACACAGGTGGTTGTTTCTGACCTGCCAGATTGGAAGTTAAGCCACTTTCTGTAGAGTCAAAATAATACACTTAATGTGAAAGTGGAGAAACAGGCTGACTTAGCTTTACCCTCCCAGTGTTCAAGCCCACACCGTATAAAGAGGAATCTATCATTCTGTAACTGCTGCTCCCTATTACTTGAGTTTATACAATTCTTCTTGTCCAGAGAACTTCAAATGCTTTAAAAGCTATTCTTGGTGCGGGAGAGTTAATTTCAAGACACAAAATAAGTGTATGTATTAGAATGTAATATAAAATCATCTGTGGCTCTTAAAATATTTAACAGTATAAAGTGGCTCATTCCTCCCCAATTTTACACAACTGTGTAGAATTCCTATAGTGTCATACACTGGCTATTAATCATACAGATAGAACTGTCATCTTTGTGGGCTCCGCTGGAATTGCTAAGGTGCCCTCTGCAGAAGATACTGTGGCTAATGTTCTCATTACCAACTAATTGGCTAAAGAGACTTCTCTCACATCGCATTTAGTCTGATTGATAGTTTTCTATCACCTGATGGGTGGAATGGACAGCCAAACCAATTATCACAGCAAAGACTGCTATATACCCGGAGAGTTCAGGCAGAGACAAAAGACCCTTAGAAGATTATGGCTAGTCAGTGCCAGCTGAGATTTTGTTAAACTATTAAATGGTTTTGGGTTGGGGTTTTTTTGGTTTGTGGTTTTGGTTGGTTTTGGTTTTTGGATTTTTTTGTAAAAGCACAATTCAGAATGCCTTGAAACTTGTGTGAGTAAGGCAGCCCCTGTACTGATTTTGGGTTCTGGTGTTAGTGCTTTGACATTAAGTGACCTTAAGTGAGTGTGGAGGGTTAAAAACAAATGGAGGCATCACAAGGCATTAACAGACAGTGTTCTGGAGAGATGTATACCTGAATGAGCCTTGTGATTCCTAAGTGCTGGCATTTGTGCTATTTAGATAGTAACCCTTAGACACGGACATTAGTCAAATTCCTTTTGTGCTTATTTTCCTTTCATGTAGCTCTAACAGTTTTGAAGGAATGTTTGTGCAGTAATTGAGATGGAAAAGGTGGTTTGGTGTTTTTTTTTTTCTTTGTAGTTAGCACTTTAATTTTTGAAATCTCTGCTTGAAATGAAAAGGCAGCTTTCTGGAGAAAGGGAGAACATGCTGTACAGTTCTCTTGCAGGCCTATTTCCCAGCATTTTGGGAACATTCACTATTTTTCCAGCATCAGTGGCAAAGCTAAAATTCCTTTACTCTCTGCCTGGGAAGCAAGCGTGGGCTCTGGAGTGTGGTGGACTCCTGCAGCACAGCATCTCCACTGCTGCTGCCACTGCCCTGACCCCAGCCCACCTCTGGAGCAGCACCAGGAGCCCCACAGCTCTTTGGGAATCCTTAATTACAGTGTCCCGAACTGGTAAGAGAAAGGAGGGATTCATCACACACTTGATTTTTGGGCACTGCTGTAGGAATTTTGGTTATGAAGGCTGAAGAGCACATATGGGCTGGTAAGGATCAGTGACCAGGACAGAGATGCCAGGAGGACCAGTGTCCCTGCGTGGGGTTGTTCCTGCTGGTCTGGGAGGAGCAGCCGTGTGGGGCTCCTCTGCTCCTGCCCCACAACTGTTCACAGAGCTGTCCTCTCCAGCGCAGCAGGAGCCCCGCAGTTCTCTCTGTCCCCTGTGCCACTCGGGTGTCCGCTGGGAGCAGAGATCTGCCTCCACAGTACTATGGTCCCCAGAGATTCTGTAAAAACATGCTCTGAGAGAGTTGGCTAGGAAGCTCACCTCTAGTAATGCGTTACTGTTTTTTTTAAAGGCGGCTCATTTGTAGCAGAATGATTTTAAATAAGCTTTCATTGCTTCATTAAAACTGTAATGAGAACCACAAGAAAATAAATTTCTCAAGTAAGGGCAGGTGACACAGGAGGATGTGGATTCCTTTTCATATACAAATTGGAAAGCACGTGCACACTGTCTTCCCCTTTTTCTCTTAACTTTACTGTATGTTCTTGCTCCTTCATAGGAGGGACCACAGAGGATGTCAGGTAGAGTCTGGGCTCTGTCCCACAGCGTTTGTAATCTGAATGGAGGGGGGAGAAAAGGGAAACGGGAGAAAGGGCAGCAGAAAAAGAGAGGAGAAGGTTACTGTGAGAAAATTATGTTGCTGTGTGCACACAAGTGTGTGGATTGTAGTGTCTTCAAGTGTTTAGTTACTGAGCGTGTATAACCCAGTGCTCTTAAAGAGCTCTCCAAGGGGGCTGAGTGGAGCTAAGGGAAAACGTGTTGGAGTGTTGAATCGTCTTTAAATCTCATGATGTACTTTGGCTCTGCATGGCTGGCCCACAAATTATATCTTTGATCCGTTGCAATAGTGAAGTAAAAGAAGGTAAAAGCCTCACTGGCACTGCTGGTCTAGAGCTATTTTGAGAAAGAGAAGTTTTAAGCTAAGCATTTCTTTCATCCTTGGGTGTTATTGACTGACAAGGACGATGGAAGCTGGAAGCATTCTTGCCCCGTTTTTTGGGTAGCAGTAGCTTCGTAGAGAGCCTGCACCTTCCCACACACTGGGAAAAGCCAGAGAACATGTAACTCAACGTGACACAGGGCTTGTTTGTGTTGCAGAATGTGTCCTCTTGTATTAATATGGAAATTAATCGGCAGCCAGTCTAGGAAACGTCATGAATGTGCATGCAGAGTGTTGATGCTTTGTTATTTAATGAATACACCAACTAAAGTGGACCAAAGGGGTAAGTGCAGTTAGTAGCCCCAAGAACAACAAAATACTGCTGTGTTACAGTGACAAACCACTTAGAAATGCAGTAAGCCTCATCTCTTAATTCCTTGTGCAGTTTGCTCCCTGGCATAGACGGGCTTTGTTTCTTGCTTCAAAGTTCATTTCAGTTCATTCTTGAATATAATGCAGCTCCTCACGGACGACTCAGTAATAAATACATCAGAATAAAACTTTAATGAAAAAATAGACAGTGTTCTGATCGGAATTAGACCAAAGTATTTGCTTTCAAACTCAAATAGGGGAAATTCAGTTTTAAAGTTTATTGTTCTATTAGCATTTTAATGAAAAGACTTCCCAGGCATTCCCTATAGGTAAAGAAACAAGCTGTCTCTCACAAGCTGTATTTTATTACGAGATGCAACCCAAGATGCAATAATTGCACTCCTGGGTAAGGAAAAGGACCGTTTGGGCCAAGGCTGGAATTATAGTCAGCAAAGTAGTATATGTTTGCTTCTTTCACCTGCCAGTAATGTGCGATTTTCCACACACTAGCCATAGCCAGCCCAAGTGGGGCTTTATTCAGCGTTAACATCTGCTTCTCATTGTTCTGTGTGAGCTGTCCCAACTTTTTTCTTTATGTTGGATTTAATTTAAAAAATTTTATTGTAAGTGTCTATCCAGCCTGCCTTGATTCTAGCACATTAAGCCCTCCATTGGAGATGGGATTAAGCTGTGTGTGAAGAGTTATTCAGGGTTTCATGACATAAACCTTTTGGGAGATCTCAAAGTACCAGCCGCTCAAATGTCAGCATGATGCTCCCTTCAGACAAAATGGCCTGCCAGTTCAGCCCCAGTGCAGCACTGGAGCCCTGGCCTGTGGCGTGGCCCCAGATTGCTGCTGTGGCATCCCAGCAAACATCTCACCTGCCAGGCAGGGACAGAACTGCTGCCCCACAGCTGCCAAGGTGGAAGTTAGAGAGGTAATGCTGAGGCTGAGTTGCCTCTCGCTACGTACTCTCTGCTTGCCTTAATGGGAATAGACTAGTTTTTGTTTTGTGTCTTGTAATTGTTAGTTATGTGTACTTTCTGTCACAATTAATTAAAAACTGTAATTAGTGGAACAAATAATGATTTCCTTTTTGAGACATTCCGATTCAGACCTATGAACTCTGCTGTTTATTTCACTGTGTCCAGCTTGTACTGGATCAAGTTTTAATTTGAAATAAATTTGTTGATGGCTTGACTTTCGATATATTTACATAAACTGAACGCCTATAGGACCTGCCAGTGCCATAGGATGGGGTTCTGTGCTCTCAGAGCCTGTGCCATATACTGAATGTTCCTGGAATAACATGAAAATGCCTGTCCTTCGGATGCACAGCTCACATCTTCAGTAATCTCAGAATGAGCAAATATTGTCCTTGATTATTTAGTCAAATCAAGTGAAAAAAGACCCAGCAGAAGTAGGCATACAGAGAACTAGAACACAGGAGCACTGAAAATGACTTTTAAAATAATTCTCTCTTTCAAAATATTTATGTAAGAATTAGATTATCCTCCCTTCACATTTGCAGTCAGACTTTGCCGTCCTCTTCTTCAGTACGAATTTACAACAGTGTCCTTAACTACAAGGCAAGTTCCTTGGGCTTCTGGCTGCTGTCACTGCTTCACTTTCGTCTGGTATGAATCCATAGTGCTGCCAATAGTGGAGGTCCCGCATTTGGATACTTGTTCCTGCTGCCATCTCATGCCAGCACCAAATTTTCTACAGCCGCATACTAAGGTGGCTGGTAGGGCTGATCCAGCAGCAAATAAACTGATAAAACCAAAATCCAGACTCTTGCCATACTTGTAACAACATGCTCTTACGCTGGGTTAAAGAGGTTGTGTAAGGACACCTGTATGCTGTGAAAATGCAGATCTGTATCTGGGTCCTAGTCTCTGCTTTTGAAAACTTATAGTAATTCAAGGATTGACATTGCATTCTCAAAGTAATCCCCAAATGGCAAGTTCCCTTCCCCAGAAGGCTGGCAATCTGAATTACAAAGTCAAAAAGTGTGGGTGATTTGATATAGTCAAAGACCATGCAGATATACAGGTAACACTTGTATAAACACAGGACATTCTTATTTTGCGTTTTCTTTAATTTTAATAATGGCTTGGTTGGAGTTGTAGTATGTATTTCCTTGTAGGCAAAGGTGAGAAGACAATAGATAGCTGTGGAAGACTGATCGAGAAAGCAGAGTGTTAGAGTATTAGGATGGCTTCAAAGGCAGGGAAAGGGTGACCAGGTATCTTAACTTGCAAAGCCTTTTCCAGTCATAGGGCACCAGGTGAAATGTTGTGCTGCTGTGAGGTGCAGAAGGAGGTTTTACTGAACAGGCAGAAGTGGCAGTGGGTAAATATGAAATGAGGACAGAGCAGTAGGACAGGCACCCCTCTAGCGATACAGCCTGGTAGCTCAATAGAGTTAAAGCAACATTTACAGCTCAAAGTGGATGCAAGAGGGGTGTTAAAAGTTTAAGTACCTTACCATGGGATAGTTACACAGTTTTTCGCTCTTCTCTGTGACTTAAGCCAGTGCTGTGTATTAAACAATAAGTGAATTACAGTGCTGTCACAGCTTGGATACAGATTTTTAGTCTTTATTTTGGCTGATTAAAATTTCATCAACTTCTATAATTAGTTTTACAAACCTGTAGTTTTGCTAAAAATTCACCATCCGATATAGGGATTTGTTGCTGTTCTTTGAGTAGAGAGTAATGGAAAAGAAGTGTTTGATAGCAGGGAGTGTCTGCAGAGGGCTTCTGCACAACCATTGCAAACAACTTCTGTTGCTGTAACAGTTCAATGTGGAAAAAAAAAATTGTCCTAGAATAGATTATAGCTTGCATGTGGCTTAAACCTTTAAAAGCACAGGCAAGACAATTGTATGTGGTGAGAGAGAATATTTAGACCACAGCTACATGTCTAGCAAACTAAAATATCCAGTAGCGAAGCAGCACCTCTAAGGATCTGTGTCCAGGCGTGCTCAGCATGGTCTGCTTGGCTTTGGAAAAGGTATCGCACCTCTTCATGCCTCCATTTCCTTCTCCATGAAGTCTGAAGACAAAATCTGTGGTTTCTAAAGCTCCCTGGTGCTTTTATGGGAGTGAAAAAGTCTTTCTAGAAGTGATGGGACAGAAAAGGAGTCTTGGAAAGAAAGCTGGTCTTACCAGCGAGGGCGGGAAAGAAGGAGCAGGACAGCACGTCCCCGGGGTAAGGGGTGCGCAGATGGGAGGATAGGGGAGCCACTGGAGTATAATACGGGTGGGCTCCAAACCACGGTATGCACTGGCTCAGGGCGAGCCTGCGGACGTGGGACACCCGGGTTCCGGTCTGTGGCTGGCGAGGTGCAGGGGCTGGCCAGCCGCTGTTACCTCTGAAAGAAAGAGGCACATCCCTGGGCGGCAGACATCACCTCCAGTGCCGCTCGCAGCTCAGGAAGCAGGAGGCAAAGGGCAGCGTGGCAGGAGCAGATAGCATTAAGGGGCTGTGTGAAAGAGCTTCACAAAAGGACAAATGGAAGAAAAGGAAGGAGGAGGAGTAAAGAATAACACAGTCTTATCAAGCAAGTTAAGCCTTTTTAATGTCACTGCTCCCTCTGAGCATTCTTAAGACTAAACAGAATGGGGGAGAAAAAGCTCCCTAAAAGAGGAGATAGTAGGGAAATGGATGCTTTCTGCAGCTTGTGCTGTTCTGGGTTAAAAATCAAATCTATTGCAAAAAGAGGTATTTAGATTGATTTATCTGTAATTTACAGAAAATAATAAATTGGTGGTTTGCTTATTGCATTTTGTGAAGAACGCGCACAACTGTTGGGCTAATGTGAAAATGGCATTTCAGTAATAATTATGGATATCTTGCTTCAGCCTCATTTAGAAACATGCAATTGAAGTGATAGATTTAGTGCTTATAAATAGTTTAGGTTTGCTAATGTAATAATGAGCAGTTCTCTCTTTCTCTAGTTTTTCCCTTTCCTACATGTTTTTGCTCCTAAAGCATTTTTTTCTCATTTACTCTTCCTGGCTGCTGACCAAGAGCATTCCCAGGCCATGCTCTACCCCACTCTGACCGTTTTCAGGCCCTGGGAGCACGATCCTTTGCTGCTGGGTGGGTGTGACGAGCGCGTAGAGGCTGAATGGAGCAGATGTACCAAAACAATGCTGAGCTGTAACAGCCTGGGGAAGACGTGCGTGGACGCGCGCTGCCTGCCCGGCGGTGGGTGGCTGGGTGGAAGCGCAGCTGGGTAAGAGGCTTCTCGCTGGTGGTGAATCGGTGGGAGGAGATGACGGCTGTGGAGAAAGAGGAGTGGGGGAGGCAATGCAGCGTATTGGTAAAATCGGTGTAGCAAATCTTGATGGTGAAGAGAGTAGTGACAAGTGGTGTAAGGGATGGGGAATAAAAGGATAATGTGCATCGTGTACGCTTAAGCACTAATGAAGTTCAGGGAAGAAGGAGGAACTAGGAATGGGAAACTCTGGGTTCAGTAGTGCTGTACTCTGCAAGCAAACATCTTCAGATGGATGACTTTCCATGTGTGAGTTCTGCCACTCAGATCTCCCTGGACATTAGAAAACTCTGTGTTCACTAGTTTTTGCACTTGGAAGGTAAGGGTAGATGAATACAAGCCTGCCAGCTCTGTGTACAAAAAGAGTGTGTTGAGACCGGCTGAAGGAAGGAGGCGTGACGGGGGCTGGGGAGCTGCTGGAAAAGACAGTGTTGTAGGCTGTCTGCAGCATTGCTGGCTGCGCCTGTAACATCTGAAGATTTTGTTAGTGTTTTCCTGGTGGTTTTGGGGTAGCTGATGTCTTCTTTTTTTTAATATGCTCTAAGATCTATCAAGGAATCTCTTAGCTGCTGACTCACTGCTACTTTTACCATCTCTCAGGCAATGACCAGCAGTCAGCCATAACATGTAGTATTGATACTGCATAAACATTTCTGAAGAATTTCTAGGGACTTCTGTCCAAAAAAATGTTTCTTTACTCTCATAAAATTCTGGTGGAGGAGTGCATTGCTATTTAGTGGTCTTTTATCTTACAAAAACTTTTCTCCCTAGCATCCTTTATTTTGTTTTCCTGTGTATGGGCAGGTTAAGGTCCAATGGTTGTTAGGTGATTTTAACTGAAGAAATGTAAACAGCGTCTAAATATTAAACTGAAGGGCACAACGCAGCTGACCAGGCTTATAATGGCTGGAAACTAACACTTGTCTTCATCTGTTAGTAGTGAAATTGTTGCAGGTGGAACCTGTGTGTGACAACCCGCTCTTCGGAGCTGTGGCTTCCCCCGTTACATCTCTAAGGAGGATGAAAAATCTTCAGAAGTAGGGACAAAGTACAAGCAACATAGCAGCCCAGCACTTCCATTTTTGATGTTGAAAGCGTTTGTTAATGTCACTTTTGCTCTTCCCTGTCATTGGTGGAGAATGTTTTCAATTTTTGGCAGGGTCTTAGATGCTTTGTTCTGAACTGCAAAATTAGGAAGCTCTTGGACCTGCCAATGTCAAGCACTAGCTTAGAGGTCTGTTAATGCATGTATCGTTGGAATATTGAACATGGACTAGCACTGAGAACAAGGCAGTCTCAGGGCAGTCAGGGAAAGTAGTGTTTCATGGGTAGTAGATCTTATGAGGACAAGAAGGAAGTTCTAAAATGTTTATTCTTCTTAATTACAAAATTGTGAAGAAAAAGAGTCAATAGGATTTGTGTTGTTTTCACCTACAGGCTTACTGCTTAGTAACTCTGTATGTAGACAAGCCAGGAGCAGGTCTCTGGTACAACCTCTTTCTGCTCTCACTGGAGTAAATGACAAAGAAAATTTCCACTGGCATCACTGAAAGTGTGATTGAACCTGAACTGCTTTTTGAAAGCAGTGGCAAAAAAAGAGGTGGTGGAAAGAGAGGTCACGGTAGATTTTCTTAAAGGGTAGATACCTCATTTATGTGGGGTGGAACAAATAAACTGGGAGCCAGGTCAGCATTTGAGATCCACGTAATCACGTGCAGTAAGCATGGGAAGTATGACTTCACAGCTTGAGGAGAGTATCCCCTCCTCTCTTGGCTTCAGAGTAAGCTGAATAGTTTTCCTAATGCATCAATTTCCCAGACCAAAATTGTCAATGAGAGGATACAGGTAGGAAAGGAGGGTAAAACAGAGCACTTAAAATGGGAGGAAACTGAACACGTGAATTCCAGAGGCAGGTGTCTGTCCATAAGGATATTGTGGTGTTGTGGGGGGGAAGCTACGTTGGTACTGCTGTGAGACTTGCAGCTTGTAACCATGGCACCTTCGTATACCCCTGCTGAAGAAGTACATGTGCACGAAAATGATGGCTCCCTGATGGGTTTTGGGATTTTTGTTTGTTGTTTTGGGATTTTGTTTGTTCATTTGTTTTTTTAAAACACCCAAGGAGAATAGCTGTCCGTGTCACCCCTCCTGCATGGGCTGTGTCCAAGGCCCTCGGTACCATAATGACAGACCTTTTATGTGGAGTGTTATAGTTTCTTTCATTCTGCAAGCAGAGCTGGTTATTCAATTTCAGTGTCCACTAAAGCAATCTCCAAAAGCAGTTAAAATAAAACTCATTACAGTCTGTATGTGATACGGTATGTTTAGAATCCTGAGAATGTGCTGCAATAAACTTTCACTGGCTTTCCCTCTCCACAGCAGCAGATAACAAAATTTACATTTCCACTGTGAATAAGAAACTGAAAAGATGAATCCCTACAGACTGAAGTCTGAGGACCATTGTTTGTCTTCTCAGAAGTAGTTATTATTTATTTGTGAGAGAAATCCAGAAGTCACCTCCAAAGGTGAAATATTCTGTATTTCTTGAAGATGGAAATAAGCACTCTGTGACTGACAAACAGCTGAGTTTTCTACAAACACAGATTCCGTTCTGTGTACTCCCACCCCTCCCCTTATTTTACTGCTCGGTTCTTCTAAGCAGCATGAAAATGCCTTCAGCCTCTCTTCCCTGTTCCTGGGATGTGTTATCCTTCCCAGCGGCTGGGCCGGTGTTTGCATAAAGCCACTTTTGCCAGCAGATCTTGCCGAGTGAAATATGGCCGTGGCTGAGATAGCACAGACCTTGTTAATAGTTAACATGGAGCACAGGCAGCAGGTCACATCCACTGTTAGTACTTACGTCCAAATGTAGTGCGGCATCTTTAGCTGGCAAAGGTCAGGTGAAAAACAGGGCTGCTCTCT
This sequence comes from Pterocles gutturalis, assembly GCF_000699245.1. NCBI lineage: Eukaryota > Metazoa > Chordata > Aves > Pterocliformes > Pteroclidae > Pterocles > Pterocles gutturalis. Next base: position 99,278 of record NW_010112548.1, on the reverse strand, counting down.
GTGCAAGGGATTTTTTTTTTTTTCCTGTAAAAGACAGAGAAACATTAGATTCCCAGACTCTTGAGGGTTGGCTTTGTCTAAGCAGAGCATGCTGCCTAATAGACAGTCTGTCTGTGCTAATTACTGGTTAAAACAAGAACCTCTGGTGCTGCAGTTCATTCTGGAGGCTAGCAACCAGAAGTATGTGGAAGGGTCAGAGGAGGTAAGGAGATGGCCTGGTTTGATCTGGTTGGAATCTTGTTTGGTTTATCTTTACAGTGCAGTTGCTTCTTTATGGGCCCTGATAATCTCATCCTACCTGTTGGATAAGCATGCTGCATCACTTGCCTTCTGGAAGTGTCAGCTCTTTGTTGTCACACTTGCAGAGTTTGTGACAACTGTTTGAAAGAGAACTTTGCAGAATAAATTAACAGCCACAGGAACTTAAAGTATGTGTAGTGAAGCATCTTGGATTGTTTTTTTTAATTATTTGTTTCAGCACATTGAAAAACATACCTCTCTGATGCTGTGTGTATCTTGGCTTTCCATTAGAAATCCAGTCTCGCTCAGTAGAATCCATTAAAAATACAAAGCAGCTGTTCCCTCTTCCATGCCTAACTATCCCAAAAGCAGCCGAGTGTCAGCCCCACAACGAGAGACTTTGTCCTGGCTATGGGGCAGCGCAGTGAGAGAAAACCAAGTCCCATCCCCAAGGCCCCTTATAGAAACTATTTGTCTGCTGTAAACTTCCACCGTCACAGAGTACAAGTATGATGCATGCAAAAATACAATGCTTGTGTGTCCTGGTTTTGGCTGGGACAGAGTTCACTTTCTTCACAGTAGCTAGTGAGAGGCTGTGTTTTGGATTTGTGCTGAGGAGAAGACGATCACACACTGATGTTTATAGCTGCTGCCAGGACAGTCAAGGACTTCTCAGCTTCTCTGCTGTGCCAGTGTCTGCAGGGGCAGGAGAAGCTGGGAGGGAGCACAGCCCCAGTTACTAGCCTAGGATTCGACCTTAGGTTTAGGATTGAGACCCAAATTGGCCCATGGTCTATTCCAGATCATGCACGTCATGCACAGTCATGCAACCCTGGGTTCAAAAAGACAACATTGTGTTACAGTGGCTCTCAGACCAATTGGAGTTTCTAAATTAAAAGTGTAACATGAGGTCTGCTCTCAGGACCATAGATCAGAAATACCAGAGACTCCACTTGAGTGTTCTTTTGGAGCCACAACACCTCACAGCATTTGCAGTCTTGAAAGCAATGTAGGGCACATCCTGCTGAGTGTGTCTCGTTAATCTTGAAATGGCCTGGAGTTGGATTGTATTGATGATGATGTACCCAAATGAAAGCTGTAGAGACACCAGACACAAGTAGGAAAGTGTCCTGTTGCTTATGTGTTGAAATAAGCCTCCAAACCATCTCAGATCCTCACTAGATTTTCAAGCTGTAGGCTTTACTAACAAATGAAGTGATGAGCAGGCTCCAGCTGGTCAGCGAACACCAGCTGCACATAACCGGTCCTCACCATCGCCTCTGTCTAGTGCAGGGTGAGGATCAGGCACCTCACTTTCACCAGGACTTTGTTTTTTCCCAGTGATGAAACGTTGCCTTATGTTGTCAACTGCTGACTGTGTATCAGAGGTGGAAAAAATTCTCCAGGTAAGCGCTTAGGACCTACTTGTGCAGGCATCTGGCTTCTTCCAACTGGTAGGTCTATCAGGGGAGAGAGTGCCTGGTAATACTGGCCCGGCTTCAGCCTGGCAGCACTTCAGGATCCTTTGAGGTAAAGGATTATTATAATCCATTTGTTTGAGTTCTGCATCAATACAGCTAAATCAACAGGGTAATCAGAAGGTGATCCGGGCTAGTTTGCAGGTTTCTGGAGAGCTGTTTTCTGTATTGTTGTAGCATCATTTGAAAAGTGTGCTCTCGCTCACGGTTATGAACATCATCTTCCCAGTGTGAACAGAATCTAAATTGGCACAGAGCAACTTGTCAGGATCGGCACCCAGTCTGCAGCGGGAGCTCGGGGAGGGATGTGAACTGCCTTTGTTCTTTGCAGTGGGGGTGTTAACGCTGAAGTTTATGATAATGTACTTGCCAGCATTGTTAATTATTCCACTGGAAGGAAGGAGCTGGAGAGTGTGCACAATTTGCTATCAGTAAGGGCCTTGTTTCAGCGTTCCAGTTTGGCATCTCAAATAGGTCTGGGCGAGTCCCTCTTTCTTTGGGAGAGGAATGGGGGAGGGTGTGGGAGGGGCTCTTTTCGGTCCCTGATCTGTGTCCTCATTCCTCTTTGATACAAGTAGGATTCTTCTGGAAACCTAGATGAGCAAGCTCTCAATGCTTATGATGTTAAAGAAATGATTTTTTTTTTTCCCCCCAGTGGATCCTCCCAATTGTGGGGCTCATTAACCTGCATGCCTCAATTAGCCAAATGCTAACCTGCTGCCAGTGCTGCTGCTGCTGTCCCTGCTGCCACTTCAAAAATGTTGTGTTTCACACATATGCTTTAAATGTGCCACTTCTTCTGTTTATCTCTGGGGAAAAAAATCAGGCATATACATAAAAAACACAGAGATATATATCCTTGCAGCAGTGACTGAGGTAATACTGAGTAGTACCTGCCATAGTGTGAACTGTCAACGCTTGAACAATTATGTGTTCCGGAGGTATTTGGAGTAAGAAACTTCACTATAGGGTGAGAGGGTTACTGCAATTAGCAGAATGAAATTCACGTGCTTCTCTTTGTCATGGTGTTAATGAACATTTTAATTTTATTTGGATATTTTAAAGCACATTTTGAAATAGCTGTACAGAGGTCTGGGTTAAAATGTGTTGGTTTCACTCATTTTATCTGTGTCGTGTGTCCCCACTCAGATCCTCAGCTGAGGTGTTACATCTTGTTTGCGTTACGGCACTCGTGCTCAGGACTGCGTAGTTGCGTTTTGGTTCAGAGAACAGGCAGTGATAAAGAAAAGCCCTGAGCCTGGGCACACTGCATGACTCTGCAGGTTGATCATGAACATTGCATTTATGTGGGGTCTGATCAAAGCAGGGCTTGCTTTTATCCAGTTTCACAACGTGATTTTAATTATGGGGGTCTTGGCAATTATCATTGTTGGGTAACTGCCTGAAGCATTGATTTCTTTAGTTGATCCAGTGAGGCTGTAAAATGAGCGTGTCCAGACAAACTAGCTCATGTTTCACATTTCAGATGCTGTATAACTCGGGTGTTTGACATGTGATTTCTCTGTACCTGACCAACAAGGTAGAGTGCATATGGTTTGCTTGGATTAGCTTTTCCTCTCCTTTTCTTAGAAGAATAAATAAAGCTACTCCCTTTTGTACCTTGGGACAGTTCTGTGTCTTTCCTAAGTGTTCCAGGATCTCTCTCAATGTAAGCTTTTGTTTTAGAAAGTAAAATAAAAACAGTAAAGAAAGTTTATATTCCTTTGGTTATGAAAATAAGAATCCAAATGTCAATTGGTACACTGATTTTCCAAAATAATTCAGGATGTGCCTTCACAAGTAGTAGAAGTCCTATTGTATGCAACACCGTACTTTACAAAATGAAGCTTTGAGGACAGAGAAAGATGGCTTACCGTAAAAGTTGTTGTCTGTTTACGTTCACTCGCCTCTAGAAATGGGGGTGGTGGATGAGTTTCTGCTTTGGCTTACCTCTGCTTTGTTGAAGCTTCACCAGCTCTTCTGAAGCCTGACTCTGCTCCCATGGCTTCCTGTGGGGAAAGACAAAGCATGAAAGCATTTGACGTGGCCAGCAAAGCTTACTCTTAGTTTTTCAGACGGGCAAAGCTGAGGATCTGAGAGACTTACCCAAGGGGTGTAGTGTCAGGTAGTTTCAGAAGTAATCAGAGTTGAGATAGTTTTGTTCTGGGAAAAATAAATTTAAAAAATCAAGGAAGGAAGTGATGCTCTGTGCATGTGACAGACTGAGCTTGTGGCCAGGTGGAAGCCCAAGAGAAGAAGGGCTGAGCTTCCTATTGCCCTGTGCTCCGGGAGGGACAGAGGTGATCCTGGGGATATTTCAGTGGGCCTAGTTCTGTCTCCTGTCCTCTGCGTAAGCCAGCAAGCCGTGTCCGGTAATCCAGGGACTCTGAAAGGTAAAGAGAAATGTCTCACTCCTTGCCCATGAAGCCTGGGCCATGCTTGTGGCAGTGGAGCCAGCAGCTCTGTGTGCCACCCAGCCAGGGATATTGGCCCGGGGTGAGAACCCAAAGGATGCAGTGCTTGTCTTTTGTATGTGTTAAACCTACTGCAGTACATGCCACAGAAACCATGGGGTGCAGACACCCAGACAGACGTGCCATGTGGTACCAGCCACGAATGGTCGGGGCTGACCCTGCACGTTGAAACTAAGCAGTAAGGGCAAGGCAAAGCTGCCTTCGGAGCCTTTGGATTTCCAAGTCTGCAGTATCTGTGCTGGTTGCAGCTGTAAGAAATATTTTTGAGTTGTCCCCCTCTCTCTTGACCTTGATGTCTGCTCTTTTGACATTTGGTTGGCAAGCAAGAGTGGGGAAACAACAGCATGTTAGGGGTTAAGGCTTTTTCCGTTCATTTCTCACTCCAGCCATGCCACTATGCAGTACAGTACCTGTGGAACAGCCTGCCAGCTGTTAATCTCCGTTTGTTCTTTTTTACGAGGCATGTCATTTAAATTTACCTCCATCCCACACAAACCAGGTCCTAGTGTTATCACACTGCATTATTATTGAAAATTATTTGCATTAGGAATGCTTTATCTGAAACAAAGGGTAAAAAATACTTTTGTGATGTATCAAAGTGTGGCACTTTGTGTCAGCATTCCTTGTCTACCTCTTTTACAGCAGATCTCTTAGCTGGGTTCTTTATCACATGTAAAAGGGCAGCAGCAGAGAGATGGACTCCTGTGTGCTGAACCTTTGCGTGGCTCAGACCTTTGTGCAAGCTGGTGTAGTCACAGTGGCAAACAAGGATGGAGTGAAGCCTTGTTTCTGGCTCGACTTGGTCCTGCGTTTTGTTTTCCAGTCTCAAGTAATCTGTTTTGTGGGGCAGGATGGAATGTAACAGCTTAATTACAGTGAAACTATTAATGTCACCCTGTCTTACCTTCCCTTCAACTCTGCTCATAATAGAGGACTCAGGTCTCACTTATTTGAGACAGGGATAGAGGATACAGGTCTAAGCTGAAAGAGGACAGATTTAGATTGGATATTAGGAAGAAGTGTTTCCCTGTGCGGGGGGTGAGGCAGTGGCCCAGGTTGCCCAGAGAAGCTGTGGATGCCCCATCCCTGGAGGGGTTCAAGGCCAGGCTGGATGAGGCTTTGAGCAACCTGGGCTAGTGGGAGGTGTCCCTGCCCATGGCAGGGGGGTTGGAACTAGATGATCTCTAAGATCCTTTCCAACCCAAACCATTCTGTGATTTCTTGCTATGTACTTATTTTGAGTTTGCTGGCTTGAAGTCCAGAGGGCACACTGACCTCTGAAGTGCTTATTGTGTATCGCCCATCCCCAGAGAATGGACGGACAGAGCTGGCAGTCCATGGACGCAGCGCTGCTCTCTGTGCGGGATGTAGTTCCCATTGTCTGCTGGGACGGCTGTGAGAGGCCACTGGCTGCTGGCTGGGATGCGAGGAGCTGCTCCGAGCAGGTCGTCTTCTCTCCCCCGGGGCAGCTCAGGGCTCCATGAAGACTGGCATTAGCTGAAATCTTGCAGAAGGTTGTCTGTGATGTTTTTGCACAGATTCCTGCCCCACACTGATCTCTTCTGTGATGTGCTGCTTCTGAAATGATCCCGTTCAGCTACACAGCTCTGCACTGTTCCTTGGTGGTGCCCTCGGCGCTGGGCACAGCTCAGGTCCTGTGGTAGGTTTTGGTGAAGAGAGCCAGTGATGCTGGTCACCTGTGGGATCCCAGCCTCAGTCAGCCAAACCCAGTTCATTCCTGTATGTTTTCCAGTGCACCTCTGCTCGTTCACCCCCCACATTTCTTTGCACTTTATCTCACCACATCCTGGTAGAGTTATTTATCTAACCAGTCTGAGAAGAATCAGTGCTTTGTGTTTTCTGGACAAAAACTGAGAGGTGTCTGTAGCAGAGCTCTGAAAGTTGCATACAGCAGAGTAAAGGCAGGCAAATGTCCACCTCTCCCCTCCAACTTTAGATTATAAATGGAGCTAAAGAAAATGAGTTAATTCCTTGCCTGGCGGACAGCTCTGATTTGTTGTAAGGCTGTGCACAGAAATGTCGTAGCTAAGAGCGTGCCAGGCTTTATTTGCTGGTTGGTTGGATATTTATGTCAGGTTGCCAGGCAAATTCATATACTGCTATGCTGCAGGCAAGGTCTTGCGGGTGGGGGAGAAGGGTAAACATCTTCAGAAAGATATAAAGGTGCAGGAAGAGGTTTGGAGGGAGAGAACGAGGAGCTGGGTTTGCAAGTTGTAAAAGTTGCATCTATTTTTTGTTCTCTGTCGCTGAAGCAGAGGTATACGGAGCTGAACGGTTCTGCACCACTGCCAAGTTAGCATCTGCAGGGTTCTGTACCCGTGTGCCATGAGCAGGCAACAGCTGATGGAAAACCGCACAAACGAGGCCGTCCCTTGCGATGCGATTGGGGTTTATGTCACTGCTTGGACATTTGCATGTTTATGGAGTCCTGCATACTCAAAACCTGGGATAATTTCAGTTAAAGTCTCTTCTGCCACTGCAAACCACAAGAAGTCATTAAATAGCCAATAAACCTAGCTGCACTCTGTGCAATAGTTCCCTTTCGCACCCTCAGCTGCCTTCTTTCTACCACCTGTGTGTGACTCCTCAGGTTCAGACCTGCAGTTTATGATACAGGATGATTTTCTAATCACTGTTTGAGTGCCTGGGAAAAGCTGGAGACTCCCTTGGTGTTTTTAAGTCTGTGCTGTGATTTACTGGAAGACAAAGTGTGTAAGCCAAAGCAGTAATGTTCTTAAACAAAAGTTAAATCAGGAAACAAAGGCCAGTATCAATCTTTATATATTTAGTTACCAAACAGCATCTCCTTTGTCAGCAGCACATGCAACAACCACGAAATAGAGCTGTCCCTCGCTTTTAGTTACTGTACATGCCAGGGCATCCTGTTCCTGTGTACACTCAGAAATAGCTGAAATGATTATAAATGTCTTTCAGCAAACAGCAGCTTTTTTTGTAGCAAGTGTAATTGCTAGATAAACTTGGGGGTTGCAAAATGCTGAGGTTTAGCACTTCACTGGACAAGCTGTGTGCGTTTTTGAGACAACCAGCATATGGGAGACTGTCAGCAAACCACTGTCAAAGACATTTGTGACTCACAGGAACTGGGAGTTCTGAAAGGGAAATCATCTTAGGTAATCACAGCCTTAGCACATCGGGAAAGTGTGTTTTTCAGTTATTGGTCTTTTGTCCTTTCTCAGACTTGGTTGGAAATCAGTTTGGTTTCTTTCTCTTTTGATTAAGAAATTAGACATTGGTATATTCCATCTTTCATGACTTACTCTTTTGGAGAAAGGCAATAGAGTTCATTTGAACTGTGGGTTATGAGAGGTTCGTGTTTCTCTAAGTATGAGGAGAAACAATCTTTACATTTTGTTTAAAGTTGTGAAATACAAGAAAGTTGGAATTCTGTAGCTGCAGATCAGATCCTCACAGCAGGTAGGGCAGGTTAGTTAGTTTGCTTTTGGCAGAAATAAAAAAGTTGTTTCTTGTGTGGGAAGATTAGAAGGGCAGGATTTTTTACTAGAACAAATTCTGGAAATAGCCAGCCCAGGAGAGAGGTAGCTCCCAGTTTATTTATGGAAGCTCATAATGAAATGGTAGATAACAAGCTAGCATGATGTACAATCTGGAGGGATGAACCTGTACTTGAGATTTGACAACACTACTCTTAAAAATATTTACTGCTGCAATTTAAGTAGAGAGTACCAAGAGAAGCAATGCTTTATTTCTGTCAGTTGGCCTTCACTATAACATAAAAACAAGTAATTTAAATAGTAAAGGTTCCAGTAACTATCATGCACATTAGTATTCGACTTAGTGCACACCCAGACGGTGCCGAAGTGTTCTTCCTTTGCTCTGAGTGGGAGGCTGGGTACGTGCGGCCCCTGCAGTGCCACTGCATGTTCCTTTACCAGAACTCCAAGCAGTGACCACAGTGTACCCCTTGGATGTCCAGGCAGGATGTCATTATGTTTGTTAACAAACCGGGTAGGTTAGAAGCAGGATTACTCTGTACCTGGACAAGGCACTTTCTGTTATCATCACTCTGACATACATGCAGATACCCAGATGTATTTCTGAGAAGGAGCAGGTCTGTCCTCGGGCAGTAATTGGGTTGCAATTACTCAAATAACTAAATAACTGTTCCATGTCTTTCCTCCTATGAAAGGCAAGGTTTATATCTGTGAAAGTGTGAACTACATCTTGTACTCAGACTCTGGTACTTGGAGCATCCGTTGGAACCTGAAGGTCCTTGATGTAATTTTTACCCAAGAGGCTGTTCAGCTCAAAATTCCATCAATGTGTGGAATATAGGGGTCTGTATGTTAAAGGGCAGAACTTGTCTTTGAAGGCCTTTCTTTGGGTTTGGGTTTGTTTTTTTTTCCCTTCTGTTGAAGATAGTGGTAAGATTCATCATTGGAAACAGTGTCTCCTTCATTTTAAGCTGCTGATAAAATAAAATGGTATTTTTCTTGTGACCTGGAATTGGGAATTGGCAAAATTGTACATATTAGTTGCTTTTAATGACTCTTAATAATTTCTCATGTTCTTTCTTTCCTTTTCCTCGTGCTTTATCATTACTATGGACTAAACAAAGCATTCTGCTTTACTGACAGAGTGGCACCTAGAGTGCCACTGCAGCATGAACAAGGTGGTCCCTTCCCTTGGACACCCAGCTGAGCTGGGCACTCGGGCACAGCATCTGCCAAGATGGTTTGTAAGCAGATAGCTGCCAGCATCGCAGTGGTCTGAGTGTAGCCTGGCAGAGGGTAAAAGACTGAAAGTAACTTTCTCGTGTATAACCTCTGTTTTGAAACAACCGTGTGTGTGGCAAAACTCAGAGTATTCTATAGTCTTAGAATCTATGGATCTGAATGAAGAGTTTGGGGTTGCTTCCTAAAATTATCTGAGACTTAGAAAAGTTTTATTGTTTTTTTTAAGTACTTTTCAGGAAGAGACATTAGAAACCATGAGCTGTGTCTTTCCATGTGGTTTCCCAGCAGTAGACCAGTAACATCATACCAGGTCTGATTTCTAAGCTGCTGCCTCAGTTTTACATGCTGAGATCAGTGCGCTCTCACCTTCCTGCTCCCCAGATCAGCAAGGGATTTATGAAAACTAGCTACCTCCTTGCCTTCTTGGAGTCTGTTGTTCCTGTCACAGTTCTGTTCAATAGGTTGGCATTATTAAAAACCCAATCAAGCTTGCTACTCTGTGTAACTGCAGTTACCTCTGTCTGGTTTACAGCTTTTGCTGTCTGTCCCCTCTCACAAGTATGAGCTTAGCAATTATAAAGAACAAAACTCTCACGGGAGAGGATACAGGAAAAAAGCCATCAGGTGAAAATGCCTTCAAGTTTCAGCAAGGGGGGGACTCTGCAACTTCAGAAAAAAAGGACAAGGTGAACTGATCTTAATTTATCTTTTTGGGGGTAGACCAAATCTTTCTGGATCCTCTTTTTTTCAAATCAGTAAGTTGTCAGGCTGCATCCCTTTGTTTCTACCTACACAAGCAAAGAAATTCGTAGGAATCTCCCTGAAAGAAACACTGCATCATCTTCTGAAAGCATTGGTCTTGGAGAGGGATGCCTGGTATTTATTTAATTAAAATTGAGGTTGGAGCAAATTCCATCATAGTTTAGGTGGAGGACAGACCCATCATGTGTGTGGGAGGAAACCTAGCAAAACATTCCAAAACAAATAACCCTGAAGTCACACTTAGTTGTGCTCTCATTTGGGATCCCCTCTCCTAGCCCCTTCTAGCACAGCTTTCCGAGGGACAGGGGCAGAAGGATCTTCCCACCACAGCACTGAAGGGACTGCCAGGCAGCTGGATGAAATTACTAAAAATCCACTGCAGAAATATTTTTTTAAACTTAAAAAATGCAATAAAGTCACGTGGCTCACGTAACTTCACAGCTTAAGTAACCGGAGGTGCAGGTTTGTGTTCAGAGGTCAGTGCAGGACAAAGGGAGACTATGTTGAGGGCAAAGCCCCCTTTTGGGCAGATGGATCTGGGGAGTTATGTGAAAGGCCCTGGTTAAGCCTGGAGTTCAGATTGTTCTTTGCAAATATTTTAAACAATGGCTGAAGATTAGATATTAATTCAGCCCCTCCCAGCATTAAGGCAGGCAGATGTACAGCACTTTGAATTTGTCTCCATCCCAGGACTCCTGTAATGCCTGTTCTCTCATCCTCATCCTTTCTGGTGTCAGAGAGGTTGAGGAAATACTTGTTACTTTATTATTTATCCTGCCAGAGAGTAAAGCTCAAAGGGAACTTCTTGTTTGGAGTCACTTGCCAGCCAACAAATGCTATATTGCTCCTTGGGGTGTCTGGCTCAAGGTGGGAAAAGTTCTTGCAGGATGGAAACATGATTTTAAGATGAACTGTTAGGAGTTAATTCTTCAAGTAAAGCTGTTAGACAAAATGGATGGGAAAACTGGCCGTTCCTGGGTTGCAGGTTTTGTCACCTCTGTAACTCTCAGAGAGGGTCATTGTTCCTTTTGGTTTGACCAGTTTGGACTTTTAAGCCACCAGGCGAGCTGGGCACTGTCTGGAAGTGGGTGCTAAGGAGAGAGAGCAGCAGTGGCTGATCCTTTGGCCTTTCCGTGGCAATCGGCAGGGAGTGGCTGTGCCTGCGACAGGAACACTGCCTGTGCTGGGCGCTTCCGTTTGGAGTTTAAGGCATGTCTAATGGCAACCTTTTCCCACCCAGAGCAAATGATGTGATAGATCTGTCTGATTTGCCTTGATTATTGTTGATAATTGAATTTAGATAGAGCAACACTGCATCTCTGCTGCAAAGTTAAGCAATAGCTTCTGGTTTAATCCCATGGTACCAGCATTTATCTCTCAGCCTTCATTGTTCCCCTGTGAGTACCCGGTGTTCTTTGTCTGCTGTTGCTTTCTTGTCTCACAGGGGTACTCTTTTCATTCACTTCCTAATTTCTTTCTTTCCCTTTCTTCTGCCTGTCTCCCTCCAAATCTGTGTTAGGTGATGCATATGTGCAGAAGGGGCTGTTTCTAATGAGCTCCTAGCCAGGGAGAAGGCAAGATAGATGACTTTTAAAATTGAAAGAGAAGGATGGGTGTGGGAGTTTACGCTGAGGGGCACTGTATTTTTTAATAGATTCTTATTTAATTAAGAACACTTCTGGAGGGATGAGGGATGATGGTGTCTTTAGTAACATATTAGAGAACAGCAGAATAGTTGTTTAGATATTTTTTTCCCCAAAGCATTCTGGGATTTCTGTCTTTGAGAACTGCCTTTGTGCTTTTACTTTACGTGCTATGGTTAATAAAGAAAAGAACACAACCATAAACACATTGTGAAGTACCTGTGTTGTCTGAAATGCATTGAAATGAGCTCTTTTTGATGCACGTGTGAAGTCTGGTGCCTGTCTGAATAGGCACTAAAAATGGCAAGGAGGTTCCAGGCTTATACTGACCTTGATAGGATCAGAGGGACTCCCTTTAATAAAGAAAAAGTATTTTTTTAATTAAAAAGTCACAAATAGAAAAGAAGTATTAACCAAAATTAAGAAGAATTGCCACTATAATAAATGCAACTGAAATATGAGTTTGACATAGTAAGTCTTTTAATACAGGTCATAATTTAAGAAAGAAAAAAATAAAGTGACCAAACTCAGGGGAAAATGCAGATCCCACCCGAGTTAGTCGTGGGACTGGTTTGACTTCATTAGTGCCAGGGGTTCATCCTCAGTGTCTAGCATGATTTTGCAGGGTGGGTAATTAGAAAAGGTCCTTTTACCCGGGTGCCACCCAGAAGTAAGATGAAGTGAGACTTAACTTTATCCTCTAGAAAATGTTTAAAATGGTGCATGCACCTTCAGGTACATTGCATAGCCTTACTGGGGGAGGCAAGGTTGTTGTAAGAGCAAAGTATCAGCAAAGGCCTGAAAAGGAATTGGTTAAATTTCCAGAAAAAAACAGCCAAACACTCAGAATACTCTTGTCTTACGCCGTGGGTGTGTGGTATACTAAGATGGACCAAGCAGGCTGGTTTTATATTGTCTTGTATTTCATACACATAGCTCTGGATGTCTCTAGTGTCAATTTGGGGATGGTAAAGAGGCAGAGGGTTGGCTTATGGTTGACATAATTTTAATCCAAAATATCCCATTTCCAAACATTTTCCAATCCATGTGATAGCAGAATGACTTCTCCCTCCAGCCTTTGCAAATGTGAGAAATTCTGAGCCGTATTCAGAGCCAGCATGTGCAAGCTGAAGGCAGGGGTAGGTTCCCCAAAGGGCTGTAATGAGTTATAAAGTGTTTAACCCCCAGCTCTCACTAACCCTTGCAGGAGATGAGTGCCTCTGCCAATCTGTGTGCGCGCTGCTCATGTGAGGGCTCCTTTATCCACTTCAGCCCAAATCAGCTGGCTTCAATCAACTAAGGGTTTGGTATTTACTGAGTGCTGAGTGGTTTTACCTGAAAAAGGTTTGGGAGCCCTTAAACAAGAGGCAGTCTGGGAGTGCCAGAGGGGATGTTGGCCAGCTGGTACCTTGCTGAGCCTGGCCTTGCTTGGATGGAGGATTTTCCAGGACTAAGAGGTAAAGTTTGAGGTGGAGCGTGTCTGTGGCATCACATCAGTTTGGAAGCTAGACATAATGGTTTAACCTACCTTTCTTTTCTTCCCTGTGTCCTCGTTACCAGCTGTGATTTGCTATCTTGCACTATCTTGTTTTCTTTTGTTAAAAAAAAGAACAACATTTTCCTGCTCTTCACCACTGCTGTGTTAAATGTCAGTGTAAACCAAGAGAGACCATTTCAGAGTGGCAGCAAGAATGCCTGTCGCAAAATACTGCCTGATCCCGTCCCAACACAGTGACACAAAAAGGGCCAGTTTGCAATGATGCCTCAGAACAGGATGGTTAAGCAGATGCAGTTAATTTAAAATATATGGGAGTTCCTCATAATCACTTTAGAAAAACAGGAGTTTGTTTATTTTTGAAGCCATGTTATTAGCTACAGGTCCCATTGTATCCTAGCAATTTAGCTGTGTCAAAGATATGATTAAGCTGCAGCTATGGGACTCAAGTGAAACTGCCAGATCACATTAGTAATATAATTTGTGTTTGTACAGCAGCCATTTCCAGTTTTCTCTTACATAAGGGTCTGCAGCAGGTTTGGTTTTCATTCCTCAGTCCTTTCCATTGGAGGGACACAAGGGGTTATAAACTGGTAGATAAAATTTGTATTAGTTGGAATTTAGTGATTAAGAAGTAATTTTGACCCTCTGCAGGGATGTTTGGACTATGGTTGGTGGCAAACCTGAGTCAGGGCCAGATGTGTTCTGATGTCCTATGAGCCCCGGTTTTCGGAGCTTTGGCTGTCCATGCAGCTGAGTGGGCACACATAGTATCCGCACTCCAGGTGTGAAAAACTGTCCTTTAAAGATGTGGTCTCCATTTAATGTATTTACCTGTAGTTCAAGGGAAGATTTTTCAGAAGCACATAAGTCAGGAGGTGCCTTCTTCCTTCTAGTGTTTCAGTGGAGGTGAGGTCCTAACCACTGTGTATTCCCAGATCTGTTCCCAGATCTGTCGGAAGGATCTTAGACCTGTCTGGGACCAAAGTGTTCTCCCTGCATAGTATTTGAGCAGCTTCTTAATTTTCACTATGTTTGCTAAAAATTTTGCTATGGATTCTAGCTTGTTTAAATATACCAGTCCAGACCCACTAAGCACAGCAGAAAATTGATCCAAGGATGAGAGCAGCCTGTTCAGATAATTTTTCTAGAACAGGGAATATTTTCTTTTTAGCCGTATCCCTTTAAGCCTCCCAGCCTTGTGCTCATTGCTTTATCAAGAAGCTGTTTTTATGATTTGCTTTCTTGATCATGAAGAATTGTATGATTTTTATTTAGCAGACTGAGAGATGCCATAAAGAAAAAAATGTGAGCAGGCACTACTTAGCCACATGTGTCATTTCCTTCAGTCTTACGAGTACTAAATTCTGGTTTTAATGTAATTATTGAAATTACAGGACCTTGTAAAGATCTGGTTGTATCCCAGAATGGCCTCTTGAAAAATATGTCTGAAGTTGCAGCTGTGCCAAGTAACCTGCTACAGACAAAGGTCTCAAGGTATCACTAGTAACAAACAGTAACTGCTCCTGTGCAAGGACAGCTTGGTATCTCTCTAACAGGTTCCTTGGGAAATGCAGAGAGGCGTATACGTGTGCTGACTGCACTTTCTGAGCTAGACCCACTGCAGGGAGGTGGATGAAGCATCCAGTCAGACCTGCGACTTGGGCAACACTTCAGAGGAACCAAGCCTGGAACGGGCTGGGATCTTGACTGGTCAGATCTTAATAATGGCACACGTAGACACTGCTTGATGAACTGGTGGTTTGGGCACCGGCACAGACTCAGGCAGCACAGGACTGCCTTAGTGCACGCCTGACCTGCTGTGGGGCTCCTGAGCCCTGGAGCAGCTGGAGAGCAGGCTGAGAGGGCAACGTGAGGTTCAGGAATGCTGGCCTTATCTGAAACACATGTTAGAGTGCTCCTGGACATGTGATAAGTGAACAGCTTCTTAATTTTTTAAATTTTTTTTTTTGCTTTGGTGTTTCTGCTTGGGAATGAGAGAAGACCATGTATTCTGGCAGGGTGTACATCACTACAGGTAACATACTGCTCCATTTGGGATGCATCTCAGCAAAGGGTGTAAATTTTAAATGTAGGAGGTTTTCCTCCTCAGTTCAGAAGTGCCACCCAGTTACGCCAAAACTGCAGGCACATTGCAAGCAACAGCTCACAAGCGTTTGCATGAATGCTTTTATTCTTTGTACAAATAGATAGTAGAGTCACAGTTAAAAGGTAAGATGGAGGCCTTGAAGATGCATGTCTGAAGATTTCTATTGATGGAACTCTGCTAATAGCTGAGCCCTGTTTAGCCTGGGTAAGAGTAAGCTGAAGAGGTGCGAGAGCTGCACCAAAATCGCAAAAGGCAAATGTAGAAACTAGGCAGTCCATGCAAACAACAGAAGCAGGGCAGGTAATGAAGCTGTGAAACTTCTCCCTAGGCTGCAGTAATGGGCGAAAGTCTAAATTGGATCAAAAGAGGAGTTGGGCAAATTCTTGGAAGGGAGGACTGTGTCAAGCCATGATGGTCTGGATGCCTTTTCAGGCCCAAGGGCATCTGAGCCACTGGCTGATGGTGGGAAGCTGGGTAGGGTGCCCAAGGGGAGGGCATCCCCTGTATTTGCCTTGCCTCTTGTAGTCTTTAAGCACCCATTGTGGGGCACTGCCAAAGACAAGACACCAGGCTAAGCGGATCTGTAAACTAGTATAATAGGGCACGTCTTGTAAAAAGCCCAACAAAAGATATTCTGAATAATTTTGCTTGAATCCTTTGAAAAAAGAGCAGTGAGGCTGTGTCTTGAGAGAACACACAGGTGAGATGTACTGCTGTCAGTCAGTGTGCAGTTCACAGTGGCTCAGGTTTGATATGAGCATTGTATTTATTTTCACTGGAATGGAGGCATTGGATAATTCTCAAGTGCCATAGCCACTTGATCTTCTCACTTGTGAAGACGAAATGTTGTAGCAAAGCTTAGCTACCCCACATTGTGTGTGTGCATGCATGTGCATACACACCGGGTTTGGTGGCTGGTAATGCTGAACAGCTCGTCCTGATCTGGATAAACTGACCCCAAGTGCCACCCTCCATCTATGGATGTAAAAACTTTAAATAAATTGGCTTATGTTTTCACCAGACAGTGCTCCCCTGGGCAGCACACCCAAGCAGAGTACACTGCCTACCATTGTGTTCCTTGGCCACTGTCAGCTCAGTACCACCCAGCTGAAAGCCTGACACTAAACCATGCAGGTCAGTGTACTTCAGGTCTGGAGCATCAGTGAAAAAACTGCTTTCTAGGGAGCCTGCTATTGCGCTGTGCTGTTTCTCTCAGATCCTTGTAGTAGCCTGGGTTGAGAAGAACCATCTTCCTTTCTGAAGAGCCCTTTTGAAGTTAAAACAGGATGTTGTAATCATTGTCTGGACACCGTTAGCTCCCCCGCTCCCTTGTGTCCTCCTGGGAGCCCAGAGGAGGGGAGTCTGAAGCCAAGGTGCTTCCTGACACCATTCCTCTGCAGCTGGAATGTGTGAATTAACTGGCACCGCTGCTGATCGAAGGAGAGGGGTTGGACTGGGTATGGGGCCTCCTTAAGGCCATCCCTGTCCCTCCACGGGGAAGGGGAGAAGAGCTGGCCTTCTGCTGCATCCCCCCTCCCTGGCTGCAGGGATGCACACCATACCGTCGGCACTTGTGGGGTGAATCTGGTTGCCTCCGCTAATGCTTCTCAGCTAGTCCGTCCTGCAGTTAGTTTTGAAAAATTAACATTAGCTTACAGACTCAGATTTGGATGCCAGCAAAGGCAGTCACTATAGAGCCCCCAAACCATTACAGGATTTTGTTTCAAGTTTTAAGTTAACATCCTTGAGTTTGTTTCCTTTATGCTTCAAAAAGTTTCTAGACATGAGTACGTGCAGAATCTTAAGAGCAAAAGCAATCTCATTTTCAGAAATACTGAAGTTGTATCACTGCTTCTTTCTAATTTGTTTTTCAAATGAATAATTCCCATGGAGACCAGGAGAAATGAAAAGGCAAGAAAGGATTGGGTGCTAGCGGTAAAGTGGACCTACCCAAAGCTACTGTGTATCAGTTGTATTTTCAGAACTATCCATTGTGATTTTCAGATCTCTCAGACCATGCGAGTTATTTTTGACAGATTCTGCCGACCTCATTCATCCTTTGACATCTGAGAGTGAGGGCGGTCTGGCAGTAGCTTTTGAAAGAACATTTATCCTCATAAGGAAGATAAAGCTGTCAAAGGAACCCAGAGACATCCATGGAAATAAATAATGATTCAATATGCAAAACTAGTTTTCTAGTCCCAGAGAAAGGTAAAAGACGCATGTGGTTGAGAGCAGCATTTGAGCATTCAGATGAATGAGGGAAGGGAGGATTGGAGTGACATGGTGAATTAAATATTCTGGAGGGCTTAAATGATGGGAATTATTTTATGTCTGAAATGTTTGCTCAAAATACCAATTTATCAAGAATAATCTCTTTGTGGCATTTCAAACAATTAGGTATGCATCTGAGGTATCTGATGCCTAATACTGTGGAGGAAATGCTGATGTTTCTGATATTGTATTTTAGCTGGGTATGTGAAGTATCCAAGAGAATAAACTGAGTGTGTTACAGGAAAGAATTAGTTTATTGCATTTTTTTGAGAGTTGAATTGTATAATGGAATGCAATAACAAGTTACTAGTAATTGCCTCAAAGCAGGCCTTGAAACAGACAGTAAGAACAAGAATAATTTAATACATGGCATTAAGAAGTTGCATTGAAGTAGTAACCTCTCTGGTGTGTTCTCAGAAGTTTGTGGCCAACAGGCTTGCTGGGAAATCATTCCAGCTTGCAGAATACAAACCTCATTGGTTTAATGTCTGCTCCTGAGTAGGACAGGATTCACTGCCCTGTTTTCTGCCTTTCAATGTACTTTAATTGAGCAGAGGGTGTTTTCTTTTTTATTGAATCTGTGTTTGACAGCATATGTTGGAGTACATTCCGTGCTAGTAAAAAGCACCGCGCTAACATCCTTCAAGCTGGCAACAAGCTGGTGCTGCTCGTGGCAGTACTTTTAAGCCCTAGTCACTTCTCAGGATCCTCTATAACGGCTGGAGGTATCCACACTGGGCAGCACAGATAGAGGGGGGGGAAAAAAAAGGATACCCTTGTGGCTTCGGTATTCACAACTGAAATAAATTACTATCAATAATGAGAGTGTCTCTTTCTCTGTTCTCACCTTCCAATGCTCTTCTGTTCCACTGTATTCCAGGGCTAAACAGCAGGAGGGGAGAAGAAATCCCCAGAGCTATGTAGGTCCTTCTCCTAAAGCTGACATTGTGGAATAAGGGTAATGTAGTTGAAACGCTGGGGGTTATCCAGCCCAGCCTCTGCCCAAAGCAGGGTCAGCTGCATTGGGTCGCTGAGGACCATGTTGAGCTGGGCTTTGAATATCTCCAAGGATGGAGAGCCCACAGTTTCTCTGGGCAGGCCTGCTCTGGTGTTTGACTCCACTCACACTGAAAATCTTTCTCCTGGCATGTAACTGCAGTCTCCTGTGTTGAAGTTCATGTCTTGTCCCTCTGTCTACCACTGTGTGGTCCACTAAGAGACTGGCTACACCCTCCCTTTAGTTGAAGACAGCAGGAAAACCTCCCCTACACCTGCCATTTTGGTGCTTAATGAACCCAGTTCACTGCCCTTATCCTAGGCAGTAGCAGGGAGGGAGGACGGAACACTTTGAGTTGTAGGCACCTGTGTGGGACCTGATGCTGCACAGGGTCAACTTGGATTTGCCCCCAGCAGCTTTGCTTTATGTCATGAACTTGTCAGCCTCAGTCAGCACTTAATGGAAGGCTGGTGCAGCTGGAGATACGGGAAGCTGTTGGCCTTCTGGGATATCTTGAGCGCTAGAACTGAGATTTTGAAAACCAGCAGTTGCAAAGGATTCGTGTGGCCCTTTCTGCAGGAACAAGGGAGGGAAAGAAGGGATTAACCGTCATTGCTGGCATACTTAGAGCTAGCTCTTTCAGTAATGAATAATTACTGACTAAGAAGGGCTCTTACTACAAGCTTCTTTCTTAACAGTTTAATGAATCCTCACTGTGCATTGTGGTGAGGATTCTTCTTTTCATTCTACACAATGAGCAAATTTTAGCTGAAAATCCAAATAGTTACTGCACCCTGCCTGTTGGAACTCCCTCCTGCTGTTCGAGCAGGTATGGTAAACACATTGCCTCCTGTCCTAGGCTGATGCTTGCTGATGAGGCAGCCCCAGAACAGATGAGCAGTTATCTTGTTTGCAAAAACAAGTTGGTGGTACAGATCTGCAGTATGTTCATTTGCCAGTTTATTATTATTTGCAAAGAAAGACATTTTCTGCTGTTAAGTTGCTGCATTTGGAGAAAGGACTCCTAGGGAGCACAGAGTTATCTGCAGGACTAACTGTTACAAATTCTCAGTTTGGTAATTTCTTCAGAATTTATTTTTTCTTTTGGTGATTAAATGCAGTGTACTTGTAAAGACGTTTCTGAGTGTGTTCCATCTTGTCAGCTGAACCTTGTGGCCAGTGAAAGTGTTGCTGTGGGACTGTCTGACTGTACAGCAGAAGGAAGGGTGATTCCCCAGGGATGGAAAGCTGGTTTCAGATGCCCAGAATCCCAGTTCTGGGAGCTGAGAGCAAAAGAACCAGTCAGGACATTAGGTCTGGTCTAGCTCACTGTTTTTCTTACCAATTAGAGAAGTGACTTTCTCTGTCAGTTGGAGTAATACTTTTTTTTAACCCCTTAAAGGAAGGCTGTAATCCCCTAAAATGAAAAGTATAATCTTAGGTATGTATAACACTGCTGTATATCACTGTGCAATTAATCCTTTTTCTGTATAGGAATAGGGAATAAATAACCTGTACAGTTAAAGCAGTAATTTTTTTTGTGCATGAACAAGGCTTTAGTTATTAAAACAAACAAGAAAACAAACAAACCCCATAAACAAAACCACCATCCCTGTCCTGACCATTAAAAGAGGGAGTTGTGGTTTAGGATGCCTGGGACAAACTAAGGAATGTTTGCCCTGATCCTGCACTCTCTGAAACCAGTGGCAAAATTTTTTACTTTCCTTGGTTGTAAAAGCTGGGAACAGATCAACATCTTGAGATAACCCTAATGATGAGGAAGACAACTCACCCTGGTAAAAGCTGGGAACAGATCAACATCTTGAGCTAACCCTAATGATGAGGAAGGCAACTCACCCTGTATCATAGGCCAAGCCTGGGAAGTAACGTCAGGAGCTGGGCAGCCTGTTCCACAGGCCTCTGGAAGCCAGTACAGATGGTGGTAATACTCATTACAGGAACGAAAGGTGTTCTTCAAGCAGTGGTGGGGTCCTTCCATGTGAACCTCTGGCCCCAACCTTTCACACGCAGCCATAGCATCTTTAAATGGACTTGTCTTATGGGAAAGATTGTACTTACTCCTAAACATTATTGATTTTGTAATATAATTTCAGGTGGGAGGTGGGGAGGAAGAACAAGCTATTCTTCTTGTTGACTTTGAGGATTTGCTGGTACCAGCCTCTTATTTGATCTTGCCTGTGGGTCGCTGGTGTATTTTCTAAGTGTCAGGATGGTAGCCCTCAAGCTGCTGAGTGCTAAGTGCATTTGATCAGTATCATTAGCAGCCCCAAGTAATTGATTATCGTCTATAGCTGAGTATTCAGAGCAAGCTCACAGCCAATGGCAGTCACTTAATCTGTCATGCCTGCATGTTCTTGTCCTCCTGAGATCTCTCAGCTGTGTAGCATCTGACCCCATCAGGAAAATCATTGATGGCTGTTTGGTATTTACTGTGTACCCATTATGTCGCCTGCATTAACCACCTGAACTGGCTGCAGCGTACATGGGAGAAGAATGTATAGCAGAGATGGCAGAGTTTGTAGATCTTGTTTGAACCTTCCTTTTCATGCAAATCTAAGCCTGGATTTTTGTGGGAAGAGGGGTTGTTCTTTAAATGTACACTGTTCAATTATTTTTCTGGTGTTAGTATTAATTGCAAGACTCAAAATAGGTTGATTAGAATAAGACCTCACAGAGGTGTTTATAATTCAGATTTTAGAGATGTGACTAATGAATAACAACCACAGCTAATCAGTTCTCAAAACTGATGGTAATGAGCAGAAAAGGGGGAGGAAGCCAACTTATATCTCTACTAATGCATTTTTTCAGCACTGCAGTGGAGGGTGGCAAGATCTCTTAACAAGTGTTTGAGTCAGATGCAGTTCTTGATTTTCACAGGAAAAGCCATTTTTGTTAAAGCAGTGCTTAAAGATTAATTTTAAAAATCCAGTTGCCACTTACAGACATTAAAGTTAGGCTAGTATTTAATTGTATTTGTAATTTGTAATTTTGTAATTGTTTGGAGACTCCAGGCTTGTTATGGCATCTTTGGGTTTTTATTTATAAGTTGGGTTTTTCTGCATTCGCAACAGCTACAGAAATGACAGCAGTGAACACTGGAGTCCTTTATTCACAGAACTGGCACCACAGGGGCACGGGCAGTGCATTTTTTCTCTGTATTTCCAATATTTTTGACTTTGATCAAGGTAATTTCTTAAAGATGAGGGGATGTAGTAGCTCTCTTGTTACACCCAGTCAGTGCTCTGCCCCTTCACATGTATTTGTTTAACCACGTGGTGAATTTGCTGCCCTGAATAGGGAAGAACCTGAAACATATCAGATGCTCCTGCACTGAAACCTCAGTCAGGAATGGTCTTGATCCACATGGTGGGAATCAGGGTAGGTTAGCTTTAGAAAATGCCTCTCAAATGAGGGGCAGGCATCTTCCTGTCAACTCTCTGTCTTTCTGCCGTGTGCCAGAGCCTTGTAAGGAGAGAGGGTGTCTCCTACCAGCCCTTCAGGTCGTGCGTTTTAGGTTTGGGGTTTTTTTTGACACTGCAGGACACATTTGTTATCAAAGTGTGTTCCCTGCGGTTGAAGAAATAATACCACTGACTTCTCGTGGAAGGAAGGCAAGAAAAGAAACTGGCCCTGGCTGGTGAGGCACTCGTACACATTTCAGTGCACTCAGGGGGGCTCTGGTGGCTGCCTATTCTTTATTTAAAAAAAAAAGGAAAAAAAAATTCAGGAACCCAGTTTTGTCATTTGACATACAGCTGAGCTGCTGGTTTGTACATTTGGTCTTTAAATAATACCACAGAACACAACTCAGTGTGGGCAAGTTGATGAGGTTCCTCTTTCAGCAGTGAGCAGTGTGATTTCTAAATAAAGCTAATGGTGGAAATTAGTTGTGCTTAATACTTCAAGTACTGGGGCAAAGTGTACCCTGAGGACAAGGTTATTCCAGTCACTTATGTCCAGCATGAGGCTTTGGTGAAGCAAGACAGACAGCTCTGCATATCTCTCGCTCTTCGTTCCGCATTCCCACTGCCTGCCATGTGCCAGCGGTGGTGGTAGCCCTCCGGTAACCCTAACCTGGGTGGTAACCCTACCCAGCAGCCAGGTAACCCTCACCTGAGAAACAGGCCAGTGTGTTGATGTGTGGACAATGTGGGTGTTTATGCTTGAGAAAGACAGAGCAGTCACATTAAAAAATTTTTCTGTCAGCAATGAAGTTTTCCACTTCAGAAGTAGTTTTATGAATTATTTCTCTGCAGAAAGTTGAGCCTTGTGTTGAGCAAACAGTACTAAGCAACTTTCTGAAAAGTCTCTCTGAAACATTTCCCACACACAAGCATATATAATCAATATATAATAGAGATGCAGAATATTCTTAAGTCATGAGCAGTTTGTGGAAGCCTACAGTTTTTCTATGTTTTCCTGAACTTTATAAAAATTACAGCTGCTTTGAATGACACTAGCCACTGCAACATCTCAGTTTTTGCCCAGTGTCAATGACTTGACGTGGCCATTGAGTCCTGCAGAATGGTTCAGGACACCTGGTGGAAATTGTATCTGTCTTATAGGACTTCAGAGTAACTTTTCTAGAGTTCTTTCTGTCTTCATCATTATTACACTGTACTATCGTTCAGAGGCCCTAGTACGGATTTACTACATTGGTGCCAAGTACAGATTAACTTCTTTGGGTGGGACTGCATGTGCCTCACCCCTCCGTGGCCTCAGCTTTAGAGTTTGTGGTGGCAGCAGCATGGCTATGTGAGCCTCGATACAGCAGTGCTGGCTTCCTCACTAGCTGAAATTTTTCATGAGAATCAAGCTCCCCACTCAAAAGGCTGTTGTGGGTGCATGTCACGTAAGTCCATCTCTGTTCCTGGGCCAGAGCTTGCTATGAAGATGTGTGTGACCTTTGTTATTGGAACATGAACATTGTGTCTTGTCAGTTGTAGTGAAAGAAAGGCAGATGTTGGGAGAGAGGAGGAAGAAATTCTTTCAACCTCTCTTTTAATTTATTTGCTGGCCCTCTCCCCCCCCAGCAGAATAATCCTGATGAATAGTTAAGATCATATATTTTATATTGTGACTGTGATCTTCACGAGAACAGAGATCAGAGGGACAGAGCAAACTAGAGCAGGGAGTAAACACCCAGGGTTTTCATTTCTTACGGTGGTGTGGATGTGTGAACGTTGTCTCGAAAGGGAGCGGTGCAGCCAGCGTTATTCTGTATGCGGGGGAGGAGGAGAGACGGAGATGCAGATCATCAGTCATTTATCTGCTCAGCAACCTTCTTCCTCTACCCAGGCAGGCAGCTAGCACTGGCTGGGGAAAAATTCCCAGAGGCCTGTCATTAGTGGACAGGATCTCAGCGGGCCCACGGACAGCCCTCCTGCAGCATGACGTGTGTGCTTGTCTGCCAGCACCCCCCTGCCGCTCACTGAGTGGGCTCCCGGGTCTGCAGCCTCCTGAGCATCTCCAGCATGTCCCGGCTCCTCCTGCCCCCAGCACTCCTCTTCCTCCAGTGTCTTGGGTTGTGTACCTGCCTCGGCTGGGCTGGCTCCACTGAGGCTTGCCCTTAGCCTGCATGCTTCAACCGTGTCTGAGCATCTCCAGAGCTTTGAAAGCATTTTTCTGTTTGGGTTTTACTTGTGTTTTCCTTCCCAGAAGTAATGCCTGTTCAGTTTGGGTGTGTGACTGTTATTTCTAAAGTTATCTGTTGTTAGGTGTTGGGGTCCATCATGTAAATCAGGGCTCTTCCAAGAAAAATCAGCTTAATAGAGGTAGAGAAGATACTGATTGACTTTGTCCAAAGTAGTTACAGTTAAAACTGTAGGAAATTAAAGTGATGCAGAGTTTTGCATAGAACGTCTTGGCATGTAACTCAAATTAATATGGTCTATCGGCATGTGTTTGAATCCTCGCAATCCCCACCTTCTTTTAAACCAAGAGAAGAGGGGGCAGGAAAGAGAAGGACATTTTTAACATGTTTTCAACACGCCTGCAGTTATTCATTGAAATTTGTATCTTAGCACCCACATAAGAGGCTGAATGTTTGTGCGATACATGCAAATGAGCAATAAATGGTGACATTAAAGACAGTTTATGTGCCTACAAATAGCTTTCTGCTTGAGTCTAGTAACAAAATAGAGCTCCTTTCACCCCAGGCTTATTCAAGGCCCACATAGTAAAGCCATGTTGGCAACGGCATGTCAGTTTGTAACATTTATTTGGCCTCCCACTATTGTGTGAGAGGGGCTAAAATGTGTCTATATTGGCACTAAAGTGGGATAATCAATCGAGTTAAGGCAGTTCAGTGGAAACAGCAATTCTTCCCTAGTCTACACAGTCCCAGGGGAGTTTTTCTGAAGTTCAGTGTCTGACACTATGCTCTCGAAATGGAGGCAGCACAATCCTGTCTTATTTTTGCTCCTTTTCTGAGCGCGCGATGAAAATAGGTTAAATTTCACCATGCAGGCTGGCCAAGTGAACTGGCTGCAAATAAAGCCGGGGAGTGCAGGGCTTCCCGGCAGCTGGGGCCATCTTCACAGAGCAGCGCCAGGGTGGAAGGTGGCAGCAGGGCACCCTGCGGGCATGTTCCCAGCCAGCTGGAAGGGCAGCCTCGGAGAGACAGGGGCCACGCTCCTGCCCGCGTGTCCCTTCGGTCTGGGCAGCTGCTCTGGGCGATGCTGTTAAACCAACAGAACGTCGGAGCATGCTTGTAGTCTTGCCAGCCAGGAAGCCCTTTTCCGGGGTTTGCATCTTGGTTTGAGGAAATGCTCCGTAAGCTGCGCTTTTAAAATAGCCCTTGGCCGGTGCCTGCGCCAGCACTGCTGGGTGATGCTTTTGTGTGAGCATGCAGACCTGGTCAGAGGGAATCTATTGCACATCATATTTAGGCAGTAGCTCTGCTGTCTTCATTCTCTTCTCTGTGCCACTAGCAACAGAGAGACTGTGCTTGTTTTGTGCTTAAATCTTCTTTATATTCTTTATTCTCTGAAGAAGCTGGATAAAACTATCTTTTGATGGTAGTTAACCACTGAAACAGATTTTTATTTTGTCTAATTCTGTTTAGGTAGCAGGATAGGTACTCGGATGACAGGAGTGTAGAAATGCCTAAATTGAACAGATGGATTTTCTTTTTCAAATTAAAAACTGCATTTCAGATTCTAAAAGCATGTAGGGCTTTGGAATTTGCCTACACCTGTGTTACAGTTGATATTAACGTGCATAACTGGGGGCAGAGGAAAGTCACGGGTCTCTGAAGCAGTAATTTACTGTGCTTCAGTTCTGAAAGAGTTTTATCTGTCTATAAACAGGAAGGCACAGAAAGCTGAGGAACCTTTCAGAAATATTTTTGTTCTGCAGCATGACCAGGAAAGAAATTCCATCATTAGGACAGATTTGATGGAAATGACAAATTCAGTGATGTAAATCATGAGCTCACCTTTTAAAGTTTCTGTTGAACTACAGCGATCCCCGTGAATTCCAGAGGCACCTAGAAAATAGAGAAGTGAGAACATAGCCTCTTGTTTTTCTTCGGTAATGGTTCCCTTTTCTATTTTCATCCTATTTCCAGCAGACAAAATCAGGGCATACTAAGAAATGTTAGTGGGCTGACTGGTACTATCCCATTACATGCCCTTGGA
Source organism: Pterocles gutturalis (assembly GCF_000699245.1). Classification (NCBI taxonomy): domain Eukaryota; kingdom Metazoa; phylum Chordata; class Aves; order Pterocliformes; family Pteroclidae; genus Pterocles; species Pterocles gutturalis. Next base: position 73,408 of record NW_010112548.1, on the reverse strand, counting down.
ATAAGCTTGCTCTTCCTAAAAAGGAAACATCATTAGATTTAGTTGGGATTTACACTGGTATGGCTGAGACAAAAGCTTAGACTTTAATTGTTATGCATATGTTATGCATTCTATATGAATATGAACAAATATTTAAATACCTGTTACATATTCCTGGCATTCAGAGCACCGAAACTGCTATGGAAGATAATACCACTGCAGGAAGATTTATTTGTCAACCTTTTAGTAGGACACTTATAATGAAAAATCTATTTATTTTGCTTGTCCATCAAAATATGACTTGCCTTGAGTGGATGAGTAAAATTTTGCAACTCTACATTAAAGTAATGCAGTTCCCCACACAGCCCAGCATCAGTCAGTTCCTGTCTTAATGTAACTTGTGCTGGGGGAGGCGTCTTGTTTATGCTTTGGTTTATTGCTTTTAGCTGGTGTGAGTAGCAAAAAGACTCCCGCAGTATCATGATTTACACATTATTGCTCCTGTTAATCCCATTACTTTGCCAGGTATTTTTCACAGCTCTTCAGCTCCCACCCCCTTGAACTGCAACTTTCTTTGCTGTGGAGCATAAGGAGCAGGTGTGGCTGGCGGTGCAGATGTGCTCCCAGAGCTCTGTGCAAATGTAAAGGAGGAGAGGATGGATGCTCTGGGTGTGCACATGCAAGTGAGAGAGAGAGATGGAGTGAGAGGGCGCACATGATTTTCCAGCATGTAAATCCCTGAGAACAATGAGCGCTATGGTCTGCTCTCACTCCCAGCACAAAGGGGAGAAAAATACAGTGACTGCAGTCATACAGGGCAGAATATTGTCCAGCTAGAGGAGCAGAGCTTCTGCTTCATGCCACCACCTGTGCCCAGGGTAACAGAAGCTTCTGCCCCTGCAGTGTGGTCTCTTGGGTTTCAAGGAGAATTTGGGATGCACTGGTGAGCAGCATCATCCTTCCTTCTCAGCAAACCTGCACAAATCCTTTCAGACTTCCCTTTGGCCTGTAGGTATACGGTTGCTCCTGTGTGCTGCTGAACGCACTCGGCATGCAAGGGGAGGGCTGTGCTCCGGGCAGCTTGGGTGCTCACCAGCTTTGCAGGATGAGACCCTCCTGTGTTATTGTGATCAGCTTGGGCTTCAAAGTGCTGGAGTCAGGCAGAGGGGAACTGGTACACTATGGCAATGAGTAATTGGGCAAAGGATATAAAGGGTTTGTGGTGGGAAGTGATTGGTAACATGGAAAGCAAACAAGCAAGTATCCTAGTGTTTTGGGTTGCTTTGTGTTATGAGAAATTCCTTAGGCCAAGTAGCTCCATTTGTACACTCTTGTTGTAATTGCACAAACCACCAGACTGTAGTTGCAAAAAACAAAAACAAAACAAAAAGCCAGCAGGGGGTTCCTTTACTGCTCTGGAAAGAGGAGTCAATGCTAAACTTTTGTTTCTTTGCAACAGTATGTAGGGGCTTTGCAGTGCTTGCCTGAATGTTAAATTATAGCACTTGTTTTACTCTTTATTTCTGTGTGTTGCGTGATGCAGTTTGTACCAGCAACGCCTGAATGCTTTGGCTTACTCTGAAAGACTATGAGAGTTAAGGGTCTTTCATGAAATAAAAGAAAATCACCAAAATAGCCTTCTGTAATTTCTGAATTGTATTCTTAGCGACATTAGCATATAGCTGGAGTTAATTCATTTGCATTGGTGAAAAAGTCACAGTGAGAGCAGAATTGGGCCTGTTTGAAAGTCAAGCCAGAATCATATCTGATGCAGTTCAGTCTTGGCTTTGAATTGGAAGCCTGTCCCACTGCTTGTGAACCTGGAGACATGAACATTTCAGACTCATCGCAAATAGTAGCTGTGTGACATACTGAAGGATGGGACGGTCCTCAGCATTGGACTGGGGCCCTTGGTAATCCAGCCCATCTCAGTGGTGCCAGACCCGGGCCACAGGATTTGCTGAGGTGACGCAGGCAGGTCTGCGCTGTACAGCGACTTGGGGCAGAGACCCATCCCTGCTGCGCGGCCACTGTGCTGCATGGGGGCACCAGCCCCCCCGGCCCCGCCAGCCAGCATCACGGTCAGCAGAGCTTGGCATTGCAGCACTGCTGAGCTGGGCTCTCCTGCTTCCAGAGCTGGTCTTACGCCCCCAGGCTCTGGTGGTGCTTGCCAGTTGCCCCAGCCCCATGTAGGCATAGCTTTAGATGTTTGAAGATGTTTGTGTCTTTTGGGGGATGAGGGGGTGATCCACAGCACTCTGGGATCCGGGCACCTAACCCCCATGGATTTCAGAAGAAGCCAGGTGTTCAGCTTGCAGAGGTGCTTTGGAAGTCCTGAAAGACTTCCAGTGAAGTCTCCACAGAGGAATTTTTTCCCCTACCTCATTATCACAGTTACCTTTTGGCTGAAGCAGGAGGGCTGATAACCCCTACAAACTTGTAGGAAAACTATAAATCTCTTTAGCTATGAGCATGAATTATTTTTTTTTAAATCTTTCCGAGACCTTTGTCTCAACAAGGCATTGAGCATTATTTTTAAAGGTACTGCAGTTTAAATGTATTTCCCATTAAATGACTGGGTCCTCATTTTCTTCTGTTTAAGAAATAAGAAAAAGGGAGGTAGACACATTTCGGGGACCTCCCTTAAAGTGTGTATTGTTTGACATACTTTTTATCATGTCACTCCTGACCTGAGTTCTCTCCAAACTTAATAGTTATAATCTTTTAAATCCTTCCTCACTTGGGAGCTTCTCCATGGCTGTAATAAGTTTTGTTCTGCTGAATCCTTTTTGAAATGAGGTAGTGAGTACTTAAGCTTGAGTGTGCATGACGGCTTTACATACGGCTTTACATTTTTTTTCTTTCCCTGTATTAACACATTGTCCCACCCTATTGTCTTGTTTCTTTGTCCTTCTGTACAGAGCAGGTGTTTTAACTCAACTGCCTACAGTGATGCCGAAGAATTTTCCAGAGCAGTTGGAGTAAAGATAACATCCATCAGCGTGTATGAGGAAACTGCTGCTTTTTGTATGCATTGCCTTGCGTTTGTCTACACTAAATTTCAGCTGATCGGGGAATATTTCCTCAACATCTTTGGAAATTGTATAGTCATTGACTGAGGGGGAGAGAGAGAATAGAAATTAAATGGTCACAACATTTGCTGAATCTTTACAAGCGGAGAGGGAGGGCTGCTTTGAAACGAGACCCGTTTCTCACAATCTCATTTCTCTGTGCTGTTCTCTCTCTCCCTCTCTCTCCATATCAAGCAACAGGATTAGGGAAGGCATGAAAGAAATTTCCTTTCGTTCTCTTCACTTTGGGAAGAGGGGGAAGATTGAAGTTGGTGTTGCAGGTGTTGTGTGCGGGGACCATCAGGGCTTCCATTTGCTCAGGGAAAGGAAGGTGGGTCCAGGCATCTGGTGAGGATGTGGTGGGGAAGGCAGAGCGAGCTGGCGGCACACATTTGCCTCAACAAGTTGTAAGGGCAGAGCTCACAGCAGGCTTTTCAGGGCCCAAGAAAGCTTACAGAGTTAGGAGCCTGCCTTGTGTTTCTTGTGCTTATGGACTGGTATCTCACCAACACAAGATTTTGGGAAAACCTTTTCTTCCTTGAAAGAAAAGCAGATGAAAGTAATACACAAGTTCTTCAGTACTAATGCAGAAAAAGATACTGTTCCCTTCTGCAGACATGTGCTTGCCTCATGTTAGGAGAGGTACTGCTCTGTTACTCCATGTAAAAATGGTCAGTGCGGGGGCACTCAACTGGAGCAAAGGCTGCATTTGCTACCAAAGTGGACTTTTCAAATCACAGTAAATAAAGAGGGAGGAACTGTAACACCCATTGGGTTTCGTTGCACACCCAATTTGTTGTGAACACCCAATTCTGAAAGTCTCAGCCTGATTTTTACAAAGTGAAAGTCACTACCCAGAAAGTTTAATTCAGTTTTTAATTGTTCTAGACAAAATTCGGATATATTTTCCTTCTTAAGCATCAGGAGCTTCACAGTTGTCACTACTGTTCCCTCTCTGTGCCATGGTACATTTTGTTGGAATGCTGACCAGGAAACTCCAGGGCATGTGAAAGTTCATTTTCTAAGAAGATCTGTACGTAGCCTTGTTGAAACTTCATTGATATTGTGGATTTCTATAAGTACATATGTATTTAGGGTATATGTCTGTAAACTTTTTAGGCAGCCTGTGGCAAATGAAAACAGAATGTTTCAAATGTGTTTCTGTCTTTAAAGACCAAACACACCAGCTGAGCCATCTACAGCTCCCGTTGCCATCCAAAGCCCTGAACTCTGAATGCTAAAGTAGTTGGGATTGAACCAGTTTTGAGCATCACCTTTAACTGAAGATTTGGCATATGAAGTATAATTTGTGTTGTATGGGCTACTTTTAAGCAAAAGTGTAAGTATTCTTCAAAGAAAGCTCCTCTCATTTCATACCGGCTGTTCTTGTGTTTGATACGACACCAGAAGGTAATAAAGCATCTTTCTTGAGTGTGTGGTTTTGTTCATACTCACACTTTTCCCTGAGCACCCATCTGCTTTGGGGCTTGTAAATGGCACACATCACTCTGCAGGCAAGTAGCAACTAGGGAGGAGTGCCTGTGGCTGCTGGCAAGATCAGGAGTGTGTGTGCCGAGAGGAAGGTTGAGCTTGGCCTCTCTCCATGGAGGAGACTGGCTCGTCAGAGAGCCATGGACTTCAGCTGTGGCCTTGACCCTGACACTGAGTTTCCAAGGCTCTGAGGGAAACTTAAACACCTTTAATATCTTTGTGTTTATTTGCCAGAGTACCCACTACCTCATTTTTTTCCCTGTGGCGTGTACTGGGCTGAGGGAGCTTTAGAAAGCTGAGTAGTGATGGAAGTGTTGCAGTATGTTTTTCATTAAGCACCTGGTTTGAAGTACCTTATCCCTTGTGGTTTAATATTTCAGCCTTTCCCTGCCTTCCCTTCTCACCCTCTCTCTCATGATGTAGTACTGTGTTGTCTTGTTATCTTTCTAAAATGCTCTCTGAGCATGTATGTCCAGGGACCTCTCTGCATGGTCTTAAAATAGTTTGCTGCTTATAAAGTTATACCGTCAAAGTTCCTGCCTATGGCCTGTTGCAAAATGGGTGTTCAAAATGCTGTACCTCTTCATCAGGAAAAGATGAAACACGTTCAGTGCTAGATTACTATTTAAAGAGAAATCACTCAGGTGCCATAATTGGATTGCTTAAATTCATAGGCTGACTTCCTCCTCCTGGGGCCCTGCTGAAACTTTGATATACAGACTTTGTCGAAAGGTTTTGAAGGCAGAAAGCCTGCCAGGAAGAATAGTAGCAGCAACATGGGGAGGATCAAGATATCAAAGGGGATAGTACTGACAGAGGAGAGGTCTGCAGTGATGAGGCTCCCATGAATCTTTTCCTTTCTCCTTCCCAGGATTCGAGACTTCTTTCCCCCAGTAGAAATCCAAAAGGGAAGCAGTAGGCATTAATACTGCTGCTCGTCAAGATGTGAGCAGCCCATGAGAGCCCAGGGAGGAGGGAAGAGAGAGGGAGGTGTAATTTACTACTGTTCTTGCTGGCTTCAGTGAACTTGGCTCACCATGGGTCCCCCTCTTGCTCTTGTAAAATACATCTGAGTTCAGTAGCAGTATAAACGTGATGAATTTCTGGTCTGTGTTGAAGGGCATGGAGTGGTGCTATCTTGCTCTGGTGCTTGCTCAGATATACATTTCATGTATCACTTACCTACCACACAGGGTGGTTATGAGGATTAATTAGTTAATGTTTGTACAGCACTTTGAAGACGTAACGCACTATTAGGCTCTAGTCTCTGCTTGATGCATGAGTAGAACACCCATTAATGCTAATGGAGGTTGCATGCAATTCTCAAGCAGGGAATACATAAATGCTAAATATAATTGTAATTATTATTGTATTTCACAATATTGCTTGATCGGGCTTTTGTAATTTAGCTTAATTTCTTTTTACTACATAACTTACAGAAATAAAAAATGTTCTTAATTTTGAATCTTGCTTTCAAGAACAGACTCCTTTAGCCTGAAATAAGCAATCATCCTTCATTCCTCATGTTTCATTCTTTTCTTCTGCTCTTTTTATCTTGCATAATTGTCTGACCAGAGGTAGATTTCTGCGTTCTGCAGTTGGCAGAGGTATCTTGCTAGCTGAGGAAGCAAACTCACAACACCTAGCACAAATAGGATTTGATTACTGCTAATTACAGTGCTGTCACATAGACAGGGGGAAAGAACGACGGCTGGCTTTGTCAAATAGCAATGAAATAACCCGCTGTCTGTCTACTGACTTAATGGCTTTAATTGCCAGCGCATAATCAAGATCTGGTGAATTTGTTTGAACATATCAGCAGGCACCAAATATTTCAATTAAGATCAAGTTGTATAACTAGTGTTGCTCTAGCTAGAGCAAAATTCTGGTAAATTCAGATTTTTTTTTGTGGCTCACAAAAGGGTACCCATTGGCAAGAGCCAGCAAGCAAACTAACAGCTGATTTGGTTTGGGTTTTTTTTCAGAATTTGAGTGACCTTCTCCTCTTCTGATGCTACTGGACCTGTGTAGGTGGTTCCTTTTTATTTTCTTTCAATCTGGTTTCTTTCTCAGGATGATGTCCTCAGCAGAATCTATGCAGGCTTTCTACTGTGACCCCTTTCCTCTAGCCCACCCCAGGCACAAGGTGTGGGGCCTGCGCTGTGGTGCACTGCAGGGACAATGGCTTTGTCCCAGAGGAACAACTGTCCCAAGCTCCAGAAGGAGGCTCCCTGCAGCAGCATGAAATCGGAGTGTCCTCGCAGAAAAGCTGTGACCACAGCGGTGGTCGTTTTCTTCCATGCAGATGATAGAAGGTTGTTGGTTGGGGTTTTTTTGTCCCTCATCCTCTTGCTAGAACAGATTTTTCTAGAAATCAATCCTTTTCTATAGCCAGTGGATGTTAGAAGAAGAGAAGAGGTTTGGGGTGAATGATTGAATTATGTTCATTTCTGAGAGCTGAATTTGTCTCAAACTTTCTGAAGCCACTTTATTTACATCAAAGCCTCAATCAAAGATTTTTGCTCTATCTTTGAAGGATCTTTCCTCCAGGGATTCACGCCCATTCAACCAAATCATTAGCAGTTTCTTAAACACAGAAGAACAGGTCTTTGTGATAAAATCTGCAAGGCCATGACCCGGACTTGCCTTTGCTCTTTCATTAACCACTGAAATGGGAATCTTGCACTTCTCTGAGGATGCTTTGAGCACTGGATCATGTAGAGTACCCTTCCCTGTCCTGTCCATATTTAATCATGACATTTGAAAACACTGACCTGTACCAAGTTGTGCCTATTTACCTCATCAGTTTTCATGTAGCTACCATCTGAATTTCCTGTTTTATTTGTGTGGTTCCTATGGCTTGCTGCATGACAGACATGAGTCTGGATTGGTGGATGGATGCTCTTGGCACTGAGGTCTCTACCTCACTTTAAATTGATCTTTTTAGCTTTGGAGGCTGTAATTCTTGCCTTGACATCAGGAGAAGTGACCTCTGCTTGTCTATATATTGTTACCATATCTTACCTGTGGTGCTCTTTTAGCTTCATCCACATACTGTTCGGTGCAGCTTTGCCTGACCCCAAGACATAGCTATGACCCATCTTCTCCCTGCCCTCATGGGCCCTGTAATTTTAGGGATCACACTCAGCAGGCATGAGCTTGAGAGCTGGCATGCAGAAAATTGCAAGTTCTTTCTGTTTGTTCTGAAGGTCCTTTAGAAAGTTGTACCCGCCCCCTGCTTAGTTCTGGCAAAGCTGGACTCATTCGTGCGTGTGTTTAGTAGGAGCTGTCAGTGCTCTACAACTCTCTAGATCAGACCTGGAGTCTGAGAGCTAAAAACAACCCCAAAATGCAGAGATGATGTATGACAGACAGATTTACATTTGCAGTGAGGCAGGAACTTAAGCCAGTTTCCTTTTTTTTTTTTTTTTTTTTAGCCATAGATGAGAAGCCTACACCACTAAACAGTGGTGTTTGCCTTCTTCTGGATGCGTGTGTGTGTATATGTTTCAATGAGTTTTCAGTCTTTTAATGGTTTCTATATATGGATATTTCAAAGATGCGGATAAGCTGATATTTTAATGATGGGGTAAGGCAGAGATGCTGGGCAAGGTCAGTGGGCTTGCATATTGATGAAGCCACAGAGTGGGAGGAATGAGAAGGGCTTTGTACTTGCTACCCTTGAATCTAAATTTAGATGAATTCTGGAAACTTTAATCACAAAGGAACCTGCATTTTTTTTTAAATCAGATTTTCCTGATTTTTTTTTTTCCTCCTTTCCCAGTTACTGGATTTTATCATCCAGCTGAAATAACTTGGGTATCAGTCACACAGCTGTATTCCTCTCTATGATATCACATAGAATTACAGTACATATTGTGGTTATGGACTTTCCATCTCTATGAATGCAGAGGATGCTGTGACAGCAGCTGCCAAACTATTACACGTAAAAGCCACCACTTTGATGGACAGGGAGCAGTCAGTGTTCCCTATTCCTTAAGGGGAAAAAATAACAGAAGAAAGAAGAGGTTTTACACTTTGTTCTTTTGCTAGCGTGCTTTTCATTTTCTTTGTCTTACTAGTTGTGTCACATATAGGTAGCCCAATAAGAACTTCCATGTTATGAAGTTCATCTCCATTCTTTACTAGAAAAACATCCACCTTTTGGCAGATGTTGTTTCTGTTGGTTCTCCATTGCACTGTTTGGCTGTAGGCATGGGTGTTCTTAAAAGTACAGGCCAGATGCTTGGAAAGGGTAAATCAGCATGGCAAAGCAGCTGCTTCCACTTACATCACCTGAGGACCCTATTTTTGTCTTTGTCTATCCTTTATGCATTTTGTAGCTTCAAGCAAACCTTGCTAATATAATTATTGACAATTATATCTTCATTAGTTTCTGCCTTACCTATCATTTTTCCAGCATTCCCGTCTCGTTTACTTCTGCTCAAGAGCTGTGAGCTTTGGTAATTTTCCAAGTTGTCATCTCACACTTCCAAAGTCACCAGATTTCTTTCATTTGCGAAAGCACACTCTTTGAAGTGTCTTGTACTTCCTGGCAAGGAGGCTATATCTAACTTTTAAAAACTTAAAACTCCTGTTTCCTTCTAACTGTTTTCACCAGTAAGAATTAGTGCAAGGTGTGTGTCTTTGGGAGATCTGCTAGGTAGAGGTGTAGTTAAAAGTTCTGCTCTCAGTCTCTGTTGTCTTTAATATTAATGAGGTGTAAGGATTGCTTAGATAGCAGATGTGTGAAATCCTGAAGGTTTTTACATTGCCTTTTAAATTCAGTCAAAGCTAGTACTCCTGAAATAAAGAAATGATGGGGATGTGTGTGCATCAGTGTTGAGAGAGGCGGTGGAGAGCTTGCAACAAGTGATGTTGAACAGAGCAATGACAGGCACTTCTGAGGTCAGATTTTTCACTGTTCACTCCAGTATTTTTATTATTTTTGTAATTCTAGTTTTATTTTTGCTGATAAAATTTCTTGTTGGATGCCCTTCCATAGAAAACATAGTCATTTTCTTACGTAGTTAATATTCAGATATATAAAAAAAAACTATTACAGTTTAAATGATGAATAGATGCTAATTTATACATATATACTTATACTCAGAATGCCTAATTAATGATCTTCTGTGTCAGTCACAGATATGCAAATGATTATATTTTGCGACTCTCATCATAATTTGTGTTGCCCTGTCTGCTTCAGTTTGGGGGAATGTTTTTACTGCACTTTAGGAAGGGATGCAAAAGAGACTGAGCAACAATACAACCCACAGTCAGTTAATGTCTCACCACTGCAGCTGGTGTGGCATTTTGATCATGCTTTTAGTTTTAGAAGTTGAAATGGGAATGGCAGCAGTAAAGAACACAGCTGCATTCTAGCTCTGCTGATCAGTCAAAAACAGGTAGAGCCTGGTTGTTTTTACATGTGCCACTGGCAGCTACACAAAGCAAAACACCTTCCTTTCCCTAGAAAGTCCAGTGAGAGGACCCCAGGTTTAGACTGATGAGCCACTTTCTCAGGCTAGACAAAAATGTCTGCCTGGTTGCAGGGTGCTTGACGTCTTGCTGCACCGGTGCCTACAGTTAAGTGGTGTGGGTGCTCATCGTGAAGCTGTAATTTCTCATCTTTCTTTCTCTTTACAAGATGTCTGCATCCATGGCAAAGTGACAGATTCACGATGTATTTTATTAGGGCTTGAGGGTTCATTTTGCTACATAAATAATTCTACTTTCCGTAATTACAGAGAACATTAATAAAAATTATGATTTTCAGCTTGATAAGTACTTGCATTGAAACTGGTCCAAATTTGCAATTCTTGGGATTTGGACAAAGGAAAATGGACAGGGTCAGTTATTTTTATGGCTGTCTTTCTGGTATTTTGGACTGAAAACAGCTGGGAGGGAACAAAATCTAAACCTGACAAATTTTGTGCAATTAATGGCCTTGAGAAACATATTTTAATAAATTAATGAAAGCTTGTTTCTAGCTCTCCAGCAGGGCAGGGTGGGGAGCTGGAGGCTGGCCTCGCTGTGGCATTGCTGGGGCTGGGGGTGACGTTGGGGTCCTGGGCCGCGGGGCCCAGATGGGGCTGGTCAGGGCTATCAAGGCCTATTAGTGCCCAGCAGACCCTGAGGACTTACATCTGTATTAGACTTAAAAAAATACTCTTGTTCCCCTGGAGGTGTCAGGAAATTCTTAAGAAATCAGAAATTCATATTATGGAGGATGGCAGGGATCTCATTTGGGTTACAAAAAGAAAAGTTCCTCTAGAACAACCTTGTTTTTTCTCCCTCCAACCATTTTTCTTGCTGGCTGTTTTATCAGGTCGCAGGTACATTTTAAAGGTCTCCCCTTGTAGCCTTTATTCCGTGCTGGGATTAGTCTGCCTTGTTTCACCCGAAGGTGTGTGTGTGAATGAGCACTCGGTGCCTGCACGGAGGTCACAAGCGGATCCAGGGGAGATGTCGAAGGAGCAGAACAGCCCCTGCTGAGGGTGTGCTACTGGGGCATGCCATCCTGCCATCCCTGCCCAGACCCAGCCCGAAACTGGCCTGGATGGGGGAGTGCTGACACAGCCCGGCTGCTGGAGTCCAGCCTGGTGGGGTGGCCGCACTTGCCTTGGTGTAAGCAGGTGGTTGTGCACAGCTCAGGAAAAGACTTGGGCTGAATGTCACTCCAGGAAACTCAGATCTTGCCTCCAGTCAGGAGAGTTCACGGCTCTGCTCTTAGCACAGCTCTTAAATCACCGCTGGGATTTGCAAGGAGTTCACAGCAGCATGACTATCAAATCATGCCTCGGATTGATCCTGTAGGCTGGGACATCGGACCCGGCCGGGGAAGCTATTGATTGTACACACACAGCCTGGCGGGGCGGGGAGGCGGGGTGATGTACACTGTTGTGCTCTTTCCTCGCTCGTACAAGTTACGACCATCACGACACAGGCACCCGGCAGCTCCAGGACATCAAATGCTTCATCATAGCTGGAGGGGTTATCCAGCTGTCTGTACCGGGAGGATGAGGAAAATCCCGTCGGTAAACACCAGAGAGACCCAGTGCTGTCCAGTGTCCAGAGGAATGAGCTTCCCTCCTCCTCTTACTCTCTCCTCTTCTGCAAGGGGCTGGATCTGTCTTGCAAAAATGCTGACACGTCAGTGTCATTGCCGTTATTTATAGATTAAATCTGTAATTGGTTGCAGCTCTTCAGAGACACGTTCAGGTGCCAGTGCTCTTTCAGTGCTCGTTATTTGGATGCTATGTGGAATGTACGTTAATCTTAGATAAAGTGACCTCAGGACTTTTTGTTCTAACGTATGTATGTCTGTTAGCATTGGAAATACTACCCAAATGAGGAAAATCAGGGAAGTTTATTTAATTCTGAGCAAGGTTTCAAAGTATAATCTACAGCTTGTTCTGTAGGGTTTCTTTTCATTTGTGGTACTTAGTACCCATCACCTGTACTATAATTCAAATGTAAAATTGGAAAAATACTAAATTTAAGGAGAAATGGAAACTTCTGCTACATGAGCAACTTTTCATGTGTATTGTTACAAGTTACTATAGGAAACCTTTTCCACGGAGATGGGCTTTTTCCAGTGGAGGGGTAAGCAAATCTTCATTTGGTTCGTTACATTTTCTAAAAAATGGCTCTGTGTCAGATTGGGAGTTATAGGAAACAACAGCCTGTTGGGCTTTGTTCTGCTTGTTCCAGCTGCTTATTCTAGACAGAAGGGCAACCCAGAGAAGAAGACTTCACAAGTTTTGCTTGTTAAAACTAAGAGCAAATTGTTAGTATATCTCAGTTTAAGAGGTGCTTTTTACGCCTGTCCTGGTTTGTTAATATTTTTGCGTTTGCACAGGGTGTTTTAAAATTCAGGTGTAGTTGTTTAAAATCTGCATGTATTAGTTTACATTCTGGTACCTCAAAGGCATGGCAAGCTGGGGAACTACACTTTGTGATGGTATTTCTAAAGTCTCTACTAAACATTCCCAAGATATTTTCAGGCACTGCGTTGTTCATCTAGCTTTAAATTGCTACTCATAAATAAGCAAATACAAACCAAAAATTGCTCTTGGAGTTAAACTGCGGAGAAGTCCGTGAAGCTGCTGGAAAAAGAACCCAGCCACCCTGGATGAGCCAATAGCAGGGAAAGAAATAGAACACTTGCAGTGTGAAAGGCACTCTCCTTCGCTCTTTGCGTGCGTCAGCCACAAAAATAGCAACATCGGGAACAAAGCTCTATTGGTTAATGAAAAAAGAGGAGAAAGGTGAGGCTGCTCCAAGTTGTGCTAATCACGTTCTTTCCCATGATAGCTGGATTACCTTGGTAGTTGTTCCTGCAGAAGTACAAAGTTTGAGTCTGCACCTCCTGACATTTCTACTTCTGTTTCTTCTCTTTGCCTCCTTGTATTGGCTTTGTGGTCACTTTTGGCCATGTCAGCATGTTGAAAATTGCTGACAGTAAACACTGAAGGCATGCATGCATGCTACTGAAAAAAACCGCAGGGAAAACAGCCTTGGGTAAATGGTGGATATGCTCACTGTAACATGTTCATGGCTTCCAGGCACAGCCTCTTACAAAATACAGGCTTTGGAATTTTGTTTTTAAAAGGAATTGATACAGGCTAGGACATTGCTCACTTTTCCATGAGAGCTTTGGTATGTGCAGTAGGAGAGAGGATCGTTGTGCACCACGCTGTACAGAACAGGAGAAATAAGACTTCCAAGCAGAGGCATACAGGAGTGCAGGATCCTGGGTTTTGAGTCAGATTAACTCAGCTGTCCCTGAGACAGCGTGGGATCAAAGAGGGACTCACGGGTCTTATGTTCTGTGTCATCATTGTCCACCTTCAGGAAGGTGAATGATGTAGAAACCGTGCTGTGTGCTGATCAGTATTAAGTACTGTGTACTGGAGCAGGCTGGCATTTTACATGGAGTAAATGCTGGGCAGGAGAGGGCAGGAAAAGGTACAGCATTGGGATCACCTGGGGCAGTGTAGACTGGGGAACAAGTCCTCTCTTGTAAGTACCTGAGTGTGTCGGCACTTACTAGTATCACCACCATATCCTCATGTTCCTGCTGCTTGCTTGCAAGTTCAGCATGGCCTCGCTCGGCAGCAGGCATGGAGCTGGGCGCTGCTGAGAATGCTTCAGCTGCGGAGCTGGATTCTGCTTCTAGCAAACGTGCAGAGGTGCTGCACCAGGCAGTGAAATGGGATACAGCCCCCAGAGCCCAGCGTTGGGCTGCATGCTGCCAGCAGCCTGGCTCAGCTTACAGAGTGCAGGGAGTGGGTAGGCTGGACTCGATCAAAAATGGATTTTGCTGGGAGCCGGTTGCTATATTTAGAAGAGTTTACCCAGCTGCTTTGGAGCCATTGCAGCTGTCTGAAGTAGTCGCAGTGTACACCTTGTTGGAAACACTCAGCCTGCCTGGTGTTGTGCTATCTCAGAGCCAAGTCCACCTCTCCAGCAGCTCTCACCACAAGCCGGGCCACTGTGCTGCCCAAGAGAGGCTGCGGCAACGTGAGCACTGCAGTGGAGGGTGGCCCAGGAGCTTCCTTCCTCTTCCCTTTCCACTGCAGCGGTGGGGCAGGAGGAGGCCTGCAGCCGGAACCAGAAACACAAAGATAAACACAGTCCAGGATCTCATTTCTCTGGAGTAACAGGACAGTTTCTTTGTGGGATTATTCTGCCTTCAACTGATGCTGTTAAGATCAGGATTTGGACCTGGTCTGTTTTAAGAATGTCTATTTAAGAGCATGGTTTTGAAACTCAGTTGAAACTTGGTGTGGTCTCCTTCATGCCAGCCAGCCAGGCTGCAGGTTAGCATGAGTTCACCCCAACTGGCTTAAATCTCTGCTTTAGACTGAATTAAACAAAGACAATCTAAAGCTGATGGCGTCTCTACTGCTTTGCCAGCTCAAGGTAAAATGCGATGAGAAACAGCTGCTGAAAGCTGGGAAAAGAGATCAATGTGAGGGGAAAAGTCAAGGGGTTTGTCTGCCCGTTGTGTCCTGCCTGTGCTGCTGCCTGCTCAAGCCATCCGCCCCGGCAGAGGCTGCGTCTCCCTGCCTGCGTGTAGTGCCTGCCCTACTCCAAGCGCTGTGTAGGCAATAAGTAAACAAACCAAAATTATTTGTTTCTTGATACTAGAGATTATACTGAATCCCTGCTGTAAAAGCTCCCTGTGTTAAAACCCAAAATATTTTTTACAGAATTCCTATGAGGGTGCTGGCATATCATAACTAATTTTGTAAATCTTGCATTAAAAAGGGGGTTGTACGTTGGAGAGACTTCTGCTATATTTAGAATAAAACTTCGTGCTCCCGCTGTCAGGATGTGAGCTTAATTACAGCATGCTCCAAACTTTGCTTTTGTGAAGGATATTTTTCTGCACTGCTTGCTTTAAAAAGTACAGTTTTGCTGCTATTTTTATGATGCTTTTGTAACAGCAGCAGGAGTTGAAATGGGTTCGGTGAAACTCGAGAAGGATTCTCTGACAAAACCAGTGATAGTAGTTGTGCGGCTCCCAGCTCATAACTTCTCACCAGCTGAAATGAATCCATGTCAGGAGGAAGGCGTAGCTGGTTGCTGTTCCACTTTTCTATTATACCCCAAATTATCTGTTAAGATTTTAATATGGATCTGCTTTTGGTGCTGTGTTTATGATTGGGTAACTGCTAGAGGGTTGCAACAGAAAAATAAAACCAGTAAGTTAGCAAGTTTTACATACAAAACCCATGAAAAAGTACAAGTGATTCAGCATCCTTGCCTTAAGTGATAACTGCTAGCTCCTTACAATAATTGCCAAGCTGTAAGGAGACTTGTGTCCTTGCCATGGAATCAGGACATGGTTTGCAGAGGCTGGCACGCTCTGCCCCAGAGAATAGGTGTGGTGGTGGAGGGCTTGTGATGTGTGTGTATTGTACCTGAACAGCAAAGGGTCTTAAGACTGCGAAGGAAAGTGTTTAGAAATCAGGAAATGTCAAAGATTTGGGGCGAGTGAGGGCTGGTGGTGTGTGTGTGGGTTTTTTCTTAAGGCTTTAGTGGGGTTGCAGTCTGTCTCCTTGCTCTGTGTGTGCATACAAGGTAACTTGTGGTGTGAGTAGGCACAGAGGTTTTGTTAACTTGACCTCTTCCCAAAGTGCTACATGGAGGGGGATACATGTTTCTTATTCCAGTAGCACAACTTTTGCATATCTTGAATGTTGCAGTGGGTCAGGATTACAGTCTGAACTCCATCCATAGCGGTGAGGGACAGCTGGCACCTTTCAGCAAGTTCTCACATGCAGTGCAGGACTGAGTTCCCGTTGAAGGTACTCTCAGAAAATGGCATTGCTGTAAGCACTCTGCTCCAGGAGAGGGTTCTGGTACTTTGCACCAGCCAGAAGTTGGGTGTTTCTCTTGGTCACCAAGTCCTGAAGACCTGAGCCCTTGATACCTCTATGTAGTTAGCTGTCCGCGAAGTCCTGAAGCCTACAGCACCTACAGAGATATAAAAGATGCAGGCATTGCCTCCTGAAAGCATCTCACTTGGTTTCTAGGGTCATTTCATACTGCAGCAGCAAGTCACGCTGAAGCCAAGCACATGAACCTCAGAGAAGCACAGGTGTGGGGAGGTGCGTGGCCGTGCGTGGAAGGTCCTTCTTTCAGAGGCATTTCTTTGAAACTTAGGGAGCATGCACATCTCTCCCACTGGCACATTGGGGTGGCATTTGAGGCAGTAAGAAGGAAATTGCCAGGCAGTGCAAAGTTGTGCAAAGGCGGGGGTTGCATTGGGAAACCGGGACAGGATCTGTGCTGGGGGAAATGCTTTGCTCTCTGGTCAGACAAAGGAATTTGAAAGTCCAGATTCAGTGTGCACCTAGGAAAAGATTCCTCAAAAGAAGCAAAGTAATTCAAAGTAAGCAGCATCTGCTCTGCTCTTTTTGTTTTGTTTTTTAATATTGATTGGAGGTGTCATAAAGTGGGGAAAAAACCCTACATTTTTTTAATGGTAGTTGAGAATTTTTCTGCAAAATATTTAATTTGTCAACATGTTACACTAGAAAGTAAATATGACTTAACTTGCTGGAAGAAACATTATTTTCACTATTGCAAATAGTAATGTAAATGTTGAATTTGCTTTTATTTCTCCCCCTTGGTTTTTAAAAGGAAAATAAAATAATTGGCCAGATGTCTTCGAGATTTGATGATAGATTACCCAGTACAGGAGTGTGACACCTGGTAGAAATTCTCCTTTCTGCAAAGCTTTTATAATGTAACAATATAAATTCATGTATCTAAGGTAAACTGTTTTCCTACCCCCATGGGACTCACACAAATTTCTCCTATTAGCATGGTGCAAGGATTCTATTGAGACTGCTCACCTGATGAGCAGAAATCCACACAAGTGGCATTTGCAAAATCCCAACGGAGAGAAACTCTAGTTGGAAATAATAATAATTGAAAACATTTTTAATTCAGACAGGACCACGCTCAAAGACATTCCAGAATCTTACTAGAAAATTACTCCTACAATAACAAACAACCCAATGGCTGGGGGTGGGTAAAATAATTCAAGATTATGAGGTGGTATTTTGCCATGTGCTCTGTTTCTTGGCTTTGTTTTAACAGTATCGTGCAACCCTCCATTGAGAAGGGTGCTCATTGCCTATATAAAGATGAAAAGCTCCCTCACTTTTTGAAACACTGCAGGTCCCTCTGTTTCCAGAAACTTGCTTGAGTAGCGCTGCTATCTGAGGGTCGAACAAATAAACTTCACTTGTCCTTGCTTTCCCTGGGATTTTGGACTATTTGCTCAACAATACTTCTCAAAGTGAAGGAAAGAATTTGTTGAGCTGAATTTATTAATTATAGGCCAAATATTGATGTTCTGATTCTGTGCTTACCTATTCTAAGATAATGTAAAAACAGAGCCAAGACCTTTGTAATTCTGTTTTTGCGTTATTGACAGTATGCCAGAACAAAAGTGGCATCATCTGTGAAAGTATAATGAATATTTTGCCTACAACAACTTCAGTGTATTTATCTGTTTCTTTAAACATAATCTAAGACATTAAAAAAAAACCCCTTTCTGTCACTGAAATCTAAGCATTAGTCTCTAGATAATTCTTACTGCAATTAAGAATTACATAATAATCTGATTGTTATGAGTCAAAATAATAAACTGGTAACGATTAATAGAATATTTGGCTAGGAAAAAAAGAGACAGTTGTCTTTCTGTGGGCTGTGTAGAGAAAAGCTTTGAAAAGAGAAGGGACTGAAAGGGATGATTTAATATACTTTCATAGAACAAATGTTTTGACTAATACCTTGTCCAGGACATTAAGTAAAAGGCAAAGCAGAGAATTTCTTTGCTAAACACTGTTCTGTTTTCATGAAGGTCTTTCCTCTATTAATCAGGCTGGTTGATGCAGAGAAATATGGACTTACTGAGGTGGACTGGGCAGAAGGTTTCATAAACAGAACTGTTTTGCCTGCTGTTGGTCTCTCTTCATCCCTTCTCTGCTCTTTAAAGGCTTCTGTAGCATCTTTGCATAAGAGGTAGTTTTAAGTGAGAAAGCTATGGGGTTTTTTTCCTGAAAGAAATAAAATGTCCTTACTCCCAGTCCTGGTATCAGCACACTTCTTCAAGGAGAGCTGTATTAATGCTATTTATTGTCTCTCTAATGGATTGGCACTTCATTGCAAGGTTACTGCGGTCACCTCAGAGCCGGCTGTGGCAAGAATGGCCAAGTGGAAAATAGGCACCTTGGGACCTTCTGTCCTCTGTCTCCCTGGAGAAGTGTAGGTGGGTGGAAAGGAAGAGCAGGGAAGCACTGGGGAGAACGATGGTCCATCTGCCTCCTTCCTGCTATAAGCAGTAGTGCTGGAAACTTCAGGCTGTTCAGGGTGTAAGTCTTTCCATCAGATACGGACAGACTGGAATCATGACAGATCTGAGACAAAAGTCATCTTTCTGGTCTTGTCTCCCCAGACCCTAACGCAGTGACAGCAAGGCTCTGATTTCACAGCACACCCGGGATGGACCTCAGGAAGCAGAGAGGCACGGAAGTGCCAGAGCCACCTATAACTACAATGCATTTATCAGACCCAGATTTTGATGGGGCAATTTAGATCAGGTAAATATTTAGCAGGCAGAGGCTGCATGGCCTGTAAGCACGAAGGAGTATATGATATATGACGGGGTAAACCACCAATAGCTGGCCAAAGGCCCGGCGAGCGCAACAGTGCCGGGCATTCACTCTTCTGATGGGGGCACAGACTCCTTGGCAGAGCCCCAGCTGCCAAACAGACAGCCTGCAAGGGTGGGGGGCTGGCCTCCCAGGCTACACAGGGGAGAGAAGAAACAGACATTCCTCTTTCTCTCCCTTCTTCAAGTCAACGCCGGGTGATGTTTCTGTTATTTCCGACACGTTTCAGCAATAAACATCAATAGGCGCTAGAGAAGCAGAGCTAGCACCAGCGCGGTCTTTGTGTACTTCTGCTCCACGGGGTTTCCTCTTCCCTCCTGTCAGTTATTCTTCTGAGTAGACTTTTTCTGACTAAAACAATAGCAGGCTCCTTTGCTACTAGCTCTCAGTGTCAGCCCATCAGCAGGGGATGCTTTGTAAGCCAGAATGAAGATAAAGTCCCGGAAGACCAAGTAATCAAAATGAGGCAGGGGGGCTACCCGCAAAGTACAACTCAACTTTTCTCTAATTTTGTGACATTCGCAGCTGGGTTGTGGTGATGGCTGGCGCAAGACAACTGGTTCCTGGTGGATCTGACTCTTCACCACTGTGTGTGACTTGCAAAATCTTCCAGTTTCCTGAGGTCATTCTGGCCAGCGAGGCATGGGTAGGCAGGAGCTGCCATAGGAATTAGTTGCCAAAATCAGGCAGCCCAAAAGGCTGCCTACTCACCCTGCCCGTGATGCCTGTCTTGGTTTTGATTTGCAGCTCTTACCCAGGTAGGGAATTTATGTGAAGTGTAGATCAGAATCTAGAATTATATTCAGCACAGGAATATTTCAATTCTGGGAGTTCTGGTTCAGAGCAATCACTTGTTCGAATTGCAAAAAAATAATCCCTCAACTTTTATTGGAAGGGCTTCCAGGGAAGGCCTTGAACAGATTTATACTGTTTCTTTCAATCTGTACAACACTGCTGCTGCTAGAACCTGTGTGCTTGTTTCCAAAGAAGAATACATATATACAGATAACACATATATACAGTGCAAAACTTGTCACTTCCATAGGCAGAACTATCAACCTGGCTTCTAATATAGAAGTGCCAAGATGAGCATTATATCTGTTTGGATTTATTTTTTTCTTTCTTTCTTGAAGCTTTCTACAGTATCTCCTTGTGCAGAACAGATGCAAGGCGAAAGTACAGCTGAAGAGATGCAAATCAGATAACTAGCAGAGATCTAAAATGTGTAGTGAACTTTCTCACACATCCATAGGCTTCACTCTGCACTGAGAGAGAGGGAGGAGCAAGCACAGAGGTGTGCGATGGTGTTTCCTAGATAAGAGCAGCACCCCAGCAGCATTTCCAAGGAAGCATGAATTGAAGTTCTCTCAGCCACCATGGGGCCTGAGTGACTTGGAGAGAGTTGGGTACCTGTAGGGAAGCTGGGTGAGGTTTCCTGTGAGCATCAGTGTTAGCTGCCCGTGAATAGCACGGCCTCCAAAAATGGTTTTGAGATCTGAGTTCCAGGTTGGCATCTGGATTTTGATGCTGAAGGTACCACTGCCAGTTACTGACATTGTATTACTCTGAGCAGTTCAGTACTATCGATACCATGTTCAACATTAGATGATCAGATAAACGGTTATTAACCATGCAATAGAGAAAAGAGAAAGTATGTGCTACTAGATGACCTTAGCTCTGCATTGTAGGATTGATAGATCCTGGTGTCTCAGGCCAAAGAGGACAGTTGTTCCATTTAGTCAGTAGAAAAATACCTGGTGCCCTGATCAACCACCATCCTTTTCATAACTGCCAGTCCTTTCAGGCAACGCTCGGTGCTCGGGACTCCAGGAGTATGCTGAAAATGCCACACACCTAGTAATTTGTTTGCCCTGCTGACATGGGCACCAAGAAAAACCACCTTGTGGGACAGATCCATCCCTTATGCCACAGATTGGCCATCCCCAGCCCTTAGCATCACTGTGAGTGAAATGTTTTTGGCTCCATCACCCACACTTTATTTGGGGACGTACCAGAATCCATTTTGGAAATGAGGCTGAGGACTGTGCTGGAGAAGCAAAGGCTTTTTGGTGTGAAATGGCTGACAGAGCTGTCACAGAGCCACCCGATAGCCTTGTCCATCAGGCCCTGAATGACTTCCAGGGAGATTCTGGTGAGGCATTTAAGGTAAACCTAGCACAGTTTTCAGCTTAGTTCACACACTGTCCTGTGAGTTGAGGGGATCTCGGGAGAGGGTTGAGGTGCAGCACAATGGTTCCAGTGTGGGACACGGCAGATGATGAAAAGTGGGGATGTTTTCAACTGTCTGAAACCTAGCTGCCCTCCCCGGTGTGTCAGTGCCCCAAAGCCCCTCAAACCCTTGTGTGCTTTCCAAATTCTGCCCTCTGGGTCACTGTCGGGGTGCTCTGCAAAGTGCTTTCTTATATGAACAGCATTCAGTTTGCCTCTGTTCTTCAGGCTTCATGAAGAGCCCAACTGAAAACAAATGTAGTCAGCAGTGTCTGACATAAGTTTACTAGTGTTTGGGCATATAAGAACATTCCCATTAGATACCTTCTTTGAAATAAAGTGCCGCTGATGACTGTTTTGCCATTTTTGTGCACTGTTACATGGTAGATCTGTGTGGTTAGTGCCAGTCTAACATTGTGGATTTCAAGGCAGTGACTATTTATGTGAACTGGCAGGAACATAAAGTGTTGTCTTTTAATTTTGGGGTACCTGTATGTGCAAAGGGCTGATGTTTAGAGATCTGATACTTGACATTTTTCAAAATCTGACTCCCTTCTATGTGCAATGTCGGCACCCTTAGTATTTGAACTGTTTGGAAGTGAAAAGGTAGGTGGTTGTTTTTTGGGTTTTTTCCTCTCCTGTTTCTGTAACTGACAACCTGAAATTCCCACCCCATCAAGTAACCTTGTCTTCTGTAGTGGAGCCTGTACTTGCCATACTCAGGGCCTAGAAACCAAGATGGGAGGTGACAGCCACCACTCCTTACTCTTCACATCACCAGTTCTCTGGCTTCTCTTCCACTTTCTGCCGCTCCTTCGCAGAGGCAGAGCTAACCCACTGGGGCTTGTAGCAGGGTACTTCCCTTGGACGTTTATTCTACATGTGGTTGTTTGGATTTCTAATCTGATGAAAACTTGCTCCAGATTCTCCCTGGAGGAAATGAAGCAGGAAATGGCATTTTCTCCATTTCCTTTACCTCAGCGTCACCCTGTGCATCATCTGATACACTTGAGAAACACTTAGGTGGGTTTTTCTTCCACCCTAGATTTTTCTCCTGACAAATGTATACTCTGTCAATCCTTCCATTTATTTCCCTTGAAAGTGTGAATTATAAGAATGTTCAAGTTTTTTATCTAAGCAGATTACAGACATTGGATGTGCAGACATCAATTTATTATACTTTCTTCCACAGTATTGATTAATAGGAAACTATTTCCATTGTGTAGACCTAGGTTCTGGAAAAGGCTATTTTAATCTCAGGAATGATCCACTCAAACTGTAAATGTATAGCTCTGCTATCATGGTGCATTTTATTCAAAGAGGATGGGAAGGAGGAAATTCTTGCTGCTTTAAACCTTACTGTGGTTTTTGCCTATGTCCTTGAGTCGGATCTCAAGGATGGAAACCAATCGGTCCCTTCTGAGGTAACACTTAAATAGCGAAAATGTTTTAAACAAGTAGAAAGTGTGTAATGTATGTCTTCAAGTAACTGAATATTAAAAATTAGGTAATAATTTCATCCTGAAATGAAAATTTTTGTAAGAGTTAATCTTTAGGGGCCCTGTCTACACATCTGTTTTGTTGCCTGTGCTGATCCATGTCAGAGACCGTGCGTGGCGGAGTCCAGGGCCAGCTTGGTGCCCAAGGAGATTCTGGTCTGAAGGGAACATCAAAAACTGTAAGTCTCTGAAGTTGGTGGAGAGCCGGGGGGGAGGCAGACCTTGAAGAAGCTGAAGGGACCATTGGGTCCCTTTCTTGAGTCTCATAATATCTCCTTAGTGGTTCACCACCAACAGATGGGACGACAATGGGTGGCAGATCATCTACTCACAGTGCTAGAGTTAAGAGAGTGGAAATAACACATAGGACACTTTGTGTTATCTAAAAGCCTAGTCTGTCTTTTCTGATATAGCTCCCCACGCATCTCAAAGCAGGTATGGCTTGTGTCAGGACTCGAAGCTGATCAGCTCACCAGCTTAGTGGCGTCAGGAGGCAGGAAAGCCTGTTGTGGTATTCAGGGATGAACAGTATACCAGGATGTGAAAGAAGAGAGCCTCATCCCATGTAGAGGTGATTGTGAGAGTGCAAAGCCCTTCTCTGACTGGAGCAAGTGCTGATGTTTCTTGTGGGGTGCTGTGGCTGGACTGTCCCACAGGACTCTCTCTGCAGCTTCCTCTTGCTGCTGAATGCAAGCAAGTGGGAAATCTGCCTTTCCTGTCAATCAGAGCTTCCCCAAGTAACAGCAGAAGGACAAAATTGGCAGGATTCTTGTCAGTTTTGCTGCTGCCCATAGGGTACTGATTATCATTAATGAGTCTTATTGATTTCACCGTGCAGCTTCTTGGGAACAACAGGAGAAGCCTGTCTGCAGACTGAGAAATACAGCATGGCAGTGGGTCACATTTGGAAACTTAGCTGTGCTATCACAAGGGCTGGATTTTTTTTGTTGTTGTTGTTCTTGTTTTGTTTTCTTCAAATTAAAGGCTAGCTTCTGCACAAGCTGATGATTTCAAGAGCCACATCCTTCCCCAGTCTCATCAGGAAATCATTCCACTTACCACTGGTGAGGAGGTGAGTGGGTTTCTCAAGCCCTCACAGAAGCCGTATTCACAGCTTCAGGAGAGGGAAGGAGCTGTAATGTGACAAGAGTCTCTTGGGGATCCCTGGGTCTGATGCTCTCAAGACAGCCTGCTTTCTGTTTGTTTTGGTATTGGTTAGCTCTGGCTGCTGTGCCGCTCCACCCACGAGGACCCTGCTCTTTGCCCTGTCGTCTTAGTAGCGATCCTTGTTGTGAGGTGCTTTCTGTGAAAATTAAATCTCCAGACTGAAAGCCTGAACTGAAGGGCAATGTGTGGAAGGATTCCCCCTTTACCTAGACATTATGTCTCCAGCTCATCCTCCCCCCGTCCCCCAGCCCTGGCAAGGAATGCCAGCACAAACAAGTACTGTTTGTTTGTTTGTTTGTTTGTATTTTGCTATAAAACTGAAAATAGGAAAGTTACTGTGCTTTTAAAGTTGGGTGTTTTTTTTATTTTTTAAACAAAACAGATGTTTCCCAACAATTTTTCCCTCTTGGTTGAAAGCCCCTAATTTCTGTCAAAACACCCATCAGGCAGTCACTCTTTAACTAGCTGTCCTCAGGCTGGCAGTGGCATCCTGTTGCTTGCACCGAGTTTTGAGTCCACAGGGGGTTTGCGGTTTGCAGCTCACAGAGTAACTCCAGAGCAGGGAAGGTGAGATCTTGGGATTAACTCCATCCTCTCCCCACAAATTGTTCTCTTAAATTGTTAAAAAAACAACAACAACAAAAAAAAAAAACAAAAAACAATCTCTCCCTGCAAATAGCCATTTTAAAAATCAACCAGTGCTTCCTCTCCCTGCATTCCTTCTCTTAGTGTCATGAACACCAGCATCTCCAGACAGGAGTGACAGCAGCCCAGCCACATTTATCCGTCAGTAATCAGTTAATTGGCACAGCCCTCTACCTTTCAGCCTGCACTGCTTAGGATCACATGGGATTTCTGACCTGTGAGAACTTTGCTTTGAAGGGACAGCTTGATCCATAAGCCCATTAGCCAGATGCCAGCCCTGGCCAGGGCGATGATGGGTACCTCTGGGCACGGCGCTTGCCAGCTGTGCACTGCTGGCCATGTCCTTCGATGGGATGACCCTCCCTGCAGGACTGGGGACTGGGCTCTGAGGAGGGCAGGTTCACCCTCAAAGATATCTCCCCCAATTCCCAGCTGTACGCACAACCCCTCCTCTGCACTAGGGAGGAGGGTTTTAGCCTCCTTGGCATCCAGAGGCGTGGGACACAGCAGAGGGCACGGTGCCAAGCCAGCTTGGCTTGCTGGCCTGAGCTGGTGTGGCAAATCCCTTTTCCTAGGTTCCTGGTGGTTGCTGTGGCCATCAAGTGCTTGGAAAACTTTCAGCGCTATTTGCAAAGCTACCCTCCGAGCGAGGCCATCTTATGGCCTGTTTAAAATTAAAAAAAAGAAAAAAGTATAAAATTGAAACATTCCCTTACTCCCCCATCTCTTTATCTCTCACTTAAAAGTAAAGGAAGTGGAACATTTTAAAGCAGCTTTGTTTCTATGGATTAAATGAATTGAAATATAGCTTCTTCCTTCCTTGATTTTCTGCCCTCAGCCAGGTAAAGAGCTGATCTGTTGAAATATTGACTATCATTAGTCTGAGATTTGGATTTTTTTTCATCTCTTGATGAAGCCCAGATCTTTTTTTTCGGTTACCATCAGCCCTCTATCATAGCTGTTCCTGTGTAACACTTCTCCTTTGATATGGCAATGACTTTGTACAGGGGAAGGACCTTTACCAGGAGAACAATTGTTTCAAGAATTGATGAAGGATGAAAAGAAATTGGCAGCATATAATTCAAAAAAAAAAAAAAAAAAAAGACAGCCAGCACACCTTGGCGTATAGAAGGCAGGGAGGGAGGCAGCTGTGCGAAGGCAGCCGGGAGCATTGCTAACAGGCCAGCTTAAAGCCCTCTTAACAACGTGCAGTTGCTCTCCCCGGCTCGTCCATTGATTTCCTCCTGCCCTCCGCAGGCCTGGCTGCAGTTAAACCTTGTGTCCTTTTGAACCGAATCAGATTTTGCTTTTAGTTGTTCGATCAAATTTTCCTTCCTGGAGCTTAGAAAGGCACACTTGGGACTTTATAGTAATTGCCTCCCCACGCTGAACTGCTGATACCTTTATTGGATTGGCGTAGGGTTTCAGAGGACGGTGTTTAACATGCAGTGAGCCGCAGCAATGCAAACAGCTCCAGTGTTTAAACAAGCATCCATTAGGCCAGGAAACAAGACAGTGCCAGCCCATTTGGTGCTCTTTAGTGCTGGCAGCTGAAGGGGAATGGTGCAGCAGGGCTTGCTTCTGGGGGGGGGGAGCAGGATGGGAGAGACACAAACGCAGCGTCAGGAAAACAAGCAAAGCATCTCCGTAGGTTTGTGAGAAATGAGGCGGGGCGCAGGGTGTGGGGGGGGAACTGTTGCGACTGGGGACATGTGCAAAGCTCATTAATATCTCATTATGTTCGAATTGCAGGCTCCCAGCAGATTGGCATTAACATGTGATGTGCTGGAGGAAGGGGCTACAGGAGAGCAGCAGGGATATTTTAAGCAAGCTTTTTTTTCTATTTTTCCTTTACATTGAAGAAGCGGAAAAAATACCCTGTGCAGGGCAAGGTGCCAGCAAACCACGATGTTTTGTGCATCAGCCCAATACAGTACACTTCATCAAACAAGAACAGTGCTCAGTTGGGCTTATCATAGTACCCACTAGCGTCTTTCAGTATTTCTAATAAACCTCTTTTATTTTCAGGAGTGCTTAACTCAGCTGTAAAATTTGGCTCAGGGTGAAACTTCCAACGTTCAGAATCTCAGCCCAGGATTAATTCTCCCCACCCCCAACCGGAAGGATTGGGGAGCATGGGGGTTACCTCCCTCCTCTAAGTTTGTAGATAGAATGATGTCTGAAATACTTTTTCTCTCATGCTCCTATACTGACATAGCTTTTGTTTTATCCCTAACTGGAGCATTGCAGTCATTAGCTTATCAGCTGATAAGCTGCAGTCATTAGCTTATCAGCTGACATCAGTGCCCTTACTGGCTTCTGCAGGGCCACAGACATTTTTCTGATAAAATCTTGGCTGCCATGTTACTGGGAAAATACCCATTAGTTTTAGGGCCAGTTACTCCTTGACTTTCTATACCTGAACATATAAATCCTCTCAGAAAATAAAAGGCATCTCCCAACAAATGGCTTATCCAAAAACAACAAACAATCAAGGACTTTCTGTAGCAGGCTCTTCTCCCAGTGCACCCCGTTGCTGAGCTGCATGATTTATCTCAGCAAACTTTCATTGAGAAGACTGGAGTCACGAGAGGGACAGAGAATGTGGTTCTGTTGTAGTCTGCAGCACTGGGCTTTCATGCAGAAGTGTTTTACCGATGTACCAATGAAACCTATGGTTTTTGCTTTTCTGCAGACACCTAGTCATTCTACTATTGCATACAAAAATCATTTGAATAAGTGCTCTATTTGAGGAGACATTTATAGCCGAAATGTAAGAAAATAATTCTGCTTCAACTCCTTTTGTGCTACAAGAGCAAAACAATGGTTAAATTAGCTCTGACTCTTATGAAATGCTTGCAAGCCCTTAGATCTTGGTTCAGACTCAGTATTATGTTTGAACTTTATTGCCCAGGCTATTTGTTATGTGTTTATCCTTCCTAGTAAACTTTCCTTTACTTTTATGGAACAATATTGGAGCCCTCCAGTGGCCAAACTAATCATTGTGAGGAATGGAGTTCAAGTTCTGCCAAGGAGGTTGATTCTTTTGTTTCCTGGTTAAAAAAAAAAAAAAAAAAAAGTAATTTTTTTTAGGTTCATAATTTATGTAGAGTTTCTTTGAGTCACAGTATCATTTGTGAAAAGTAAGGAAAGCTATGAAAAAGAATAAATCACCTCTTTGCATAGCTGGGGTCTCCATGTATTTATTCTTCTATATTTTCAAGAATTTAATGAGGTAAATGTTTAACTAAGTTCAAGAAGATTACATTTTCTGGGAGGATCACTGTATGCATGTGAAGCAGGGAAAATACATTTGGAGTATCATGACAAATCAAATTTCCTTAAGTGACTGTTGGTGCTGTGACTTTTTATCTGTGACGTGGCTGGTCTGTTCTCTAGCAAGCCCTAATTTTTGTACATGACATTGTCATTCATGTCAGGGGCCTCGGAAGGTTGAACATTTCAGCCTCAAGGCTCCCTTGTCTGCTGCTCCCACTGGTGTCTTTCACTGTGATACCCACTCTGTGTATGAAATAATAACTTTTATTGATATTGTATGTCCTGGTTATTGATAAGATTATTTTATGAGTTCTCCTTATAAAGAATGTTGACATCTCTTAGGAAAACTAACAGTTGAAATCACTTACTTATTCCTCCTCATGTTTGGTGTGACAGTTATCATAGTTCTTTTATATACCAAACTCCAATAACAGTCTTTAGGAACCCAAAATCAGACAGGTAGGTGATGGTTTTGTTGGAGCTGGCTGTTTTTGGAGGGGGTGGTGCGTGACCGGGGAAAGAGGAGAAGGTATGGTCATTTGTTTATCTTTTAATAGGATGACCACAGTTTGGCATTCAGTCTGTGTTCAAAAAGCAGTTAAGCAAGTGCTTAAGGTTGTTCTTCCTGCACCAACTCCTCTTTATTTGGGGTCACTGGAATTGATTTTGTTGCACATTGCATTATATAGGTGCAGTCATGTATTATGACAGCGCTTCAGAACTAGGACATTCAAAAACTGCTAGAGGAGAGTTTCTGTTTGTTTTATTCTAGTAAAAAGTTTCTAAGTAGCTTCTCTTCTGCAGGCACTGAGGGTATAGGAACAATGGTACTGGGTCATCTCAGAGGTGCATTTAGCCTAGGGTCCTCTGCACAACTGAAGTCAGTAAGCAGAGTGTAAGAAACAGCAGGCACAGAGTCAGCCTTCCCTGGCATGTCTTCCCATCTTCCAGCTGTCACGGGTGTAAGAACAACTTGCTGAGCCCATCTGTAAGCAGTTTGCTTTTGCAGCCCCCCACATACTTTAAGGTTTCTTAATCTTTTAGGGTGGGGTGAAGGTGAGGAAAGCCAAGAAACTGAGTTGCAGCTGAAAATTCTTGCTTGCGCCACAGTTGGGGACAAGTTTTGCAAATTCCTCTCATCGGCAGTAGTTGGAATTCCTGGAGCAACCCTAGGCATCATTTCCTTTTATGTTTTTTTATGCGAGTTTGAGAATTGCTGGAGGAGATGGATGCCCAGCTCCAGCTGACTTTTTGAGGAACTGCTAATGAGGTCAGTTTTTCTCGTGGCTTTTTCCAAGACCTGTAAGCACCAGCAGAGCTGGGAATACAGCAGTCAGATAGGTGGGGAGAGGCTGATTGCAGAATATGAACGTGCACTGAGGGTGGGAGCACGAAAAGGACTTGTAACTGTCAGAAGGAAGAGCCCCCCTTCCTTCTGCAGCCACAGGACTCATGTGCGAGGCTGTGAGATCTAAACTGTGAAAATATGGGGAAAAAAGGAAAAAAAAGATGAGACTGTGCAAGGGGGGAGCAAATGATCCCCACCTGCCTGATGTGCGTGTCAAGCCTCCTATATTGCTGCTGCCACCATCACTAGCTCGCCAGTCATTTGTCACAGCCTCCTCTGATGGCTGCTGCCACCCAGATGAGAGCTTCAGGAGTCCCGCAGAGCTAAAGGAGAGGAGAGGAGAGGAGGCTGGGACCTGCTGTAGCTCTGAGCTCCTTATGGGGCAGCAGCACTACAGCAGCTTTATCCCCAGGGCCCCCTGCCTGCAC